>NW_020954569.1:43051231-43147849 GCF_900497805.2 Vombatus ursinus | reverse complement strand
GATAGATAGATAGATAGATAGATAGATAGATAGATAGATAGATAGATGGATGGATGGATGGATGAAATGAAACTCAAAAGAAAAGAGGCTGCCAAATAATGGTGATGCAAGAATGATCAGGAAGTAGCATTGGAGAGAAAGGAGTAATCCTCCTTCTATTCCATTATTTCAGGAAAAGCCCCAATCATGTTTCACTCTTAACTCTTAGGTCATCTCCACCTTGACAGCTACCTTCCCACCCTGAAAAATCTTCAGCCCTTTGGCCCTGCTCTCCTGATTAGTGACTATCCTATCCAGACCACTATTTAAGGAAAAGTACTCTCAATTCTGCAGACTTTTGCTTTTCCTCAGCAGTAGCTTTGCACCTGCAGTTACTCTTTCCTTCTCCTTTCTCCTTAGCCATCCTCAATTCTAGAAATACACCTATGATCAAATCATCCCTGCTATTAATCCTGCATGGAGTGAATCAATTTACTCCCCCATGACCTAGTCATATCTCTATAACTTTCTAGACAAAAGTAAGCTTCCTTAGCCACCTTTTTCCTTTATGTGTTGATTTCTCTCACTAGAATGTAAATGCTTTGAGGTCAGGGTTTGCCTTTGTTTTTGTATTTGTAGCTTTAATATTTAGCAGGTTACTTGGCATATAGTGCTTGGCTTTCTAATGTTTTCATTCAATCAGTCAGTTATTCATTCATTCTTCCTTCCCCTCCTAGGCCAATTGGGTTAGGGTTCATTAGAAAAGATACACTCAGTCAGATCATGAGAAGAAGAGTTCCAAGACAATGGAAAGTTGATAGAATTAAAGGTAGGTATTTGGCACAATGGGTAGCATGTTGGAGTTGGAATCAGAAAACTTTATTTTGAATCTTGTTTATTAGCTATTTGGCCCTGGACAAATTACTTAATGTCTTTCAGCCTCAATTTCCTCATCTGCAAAGTGGAGATAATCAAGTCTACAAGCATTCATTAAAAGCCTACTATGTGGCAGGTACTGTCCTGAGTGTTTAGTATATATACATATATATGTATGTATATAAAACGGTACCTTCTCTTAAAGAGCTTACGATTTAATGGATTGCAAAAATCAATCAATCAATACATGTGCAAATAAGTCTTTCTATATTAATAACATCTACTTATTATGAGAATGTAATTTCCAAAGGTCACACTATGAGAGGAAGAGAGCAGAGCACAATAGGGACAAGAAGAGATAGGACCAAGTAGGGATGAAGGTTTGGTGAGTAGTAGCAAGGAAATAGTTTTGTTTTAGGTAGCTTTAAACTCTGAATCACAAGGACTGGAGAGAAGAGAGTTTATCAGTCATGGGATTGGGAAATTTGTCACCCTTCTGCCCTTTTCAAGTGCCAGAGTTCCTAGTGAAAATCTGAGACAATTAATTCAAAGCTTAAGGTAACTTTTCTAGCCCTGGAAAAATAATTTGGGAAGTGATTCATTTTTTTTTTCAAAAAAATGTAAAAATAAACAAATTTCTTTTGTGATGAATTCCAGTTGAAACCAGGATTTTTAAAATGAAATCTGGTAAACTGTATTTGGTCTTTGCTCAGAATGTGCAGGCTAAAAATAATGTGTCCAGGTTAACTGTGTACTTTTTAACTTCTATCTTTCTGTTGCAATGTTTACATTATTTAAAATATAGCTAAATAAAAACTATTCAAACATGAATAATTGAAATTATTTTTCTTCAATACAAAATTCATAGCTTTTAAACTGGCCCAGTTTATGTGTTCATTGATCTTTTTATTTTCATTGGTGTAATTAAGCAGCTCATAATTAGATATGTACTTTTAAAAACATTATATTGAAAAAATTGTTACCTTTCTTCTTTCTTCTTTGTATCTGTAATATTTTTTTGTTATTTCAGAATACAATAATTTGCCTGCTCTGTGTATTCAAGGATTTTCCTACAAATCCCTGTCAGTTACACTGTCATACAATGCTTAGTATCTTATCATTTTTATTGCTAAGAACTATATATTTAATTACCATAATAAAGATTACGATATCATACATCAAGATTTGTATTCAAAGGCAGTTTTAGCAGAAGTAAGAATATGGTTTTCCCTGATTCTCCTTCCATGGAAATGTATCTCCCTCCTCTAATCCTTTATGCTATTATCATATTCATTCACTGTATTCTGTTTGATACTGAAATATTTTTCTCTTATGTCTTATCTTCTCTAATAGGTTATAAAGCCCCTTAATATGAGATACTTTCTTTTTTGCATTTGTATAAAAAAATCAACACACATTTATTAAGCACCTACTATGTGCAAGTCCTCTGCTTGGTGCTAGGCATACAGAGAAGAAAACAATGTGGTCCCTCCCCTCCAGAGTTTTATAATCTACTGGGAAGAGAAGACATATATTCAAAGATATAATAAAAGTTAGAATGTGGTAAGTGTATATGAAAAGATCAAATGGAAATGGCTAAGGAATTGGAAAGAAACAGAATGCACATCTATTGAATCAATCAAAGATATGAACTAGATATGAATAAAGAACATGCAATCAAGACATTTCAACTATGTGTCTTTTTGGTTTTGTTGAGGAACTTGATCACACCCTGTAGGGCTTGTATAAAACAAGGAAGTCAGCTTGGAATCTAGATGTAATAGTCCAGCAACTTTCTAATGGAAGCCTCCAGCCAAGACTTGGAGAAAAAAACTCTTAGAGCAAAGAAGAGGACCCCATCCACTCTCTCCACTACCACTACTACCATTATCTTGCTCAAAAAAGTCCTTGTGAACTTTGGGGAACCAGAGTATTTGCACTTTCTTATTTGACTCCTAGCAGTTTCACTGGGACAGTAGTATCAGCACTGCCTGCCTAGGGAGAAAAGGATAGGCTAGATGTGATTGAGTTGAAGATTTAGGGCTCTATATAGAAACTAATAGAAAAGATGCAGCATACATAAAGGGAACATCATTCAGAATTCAAAAAAAAAGAACTCCCAAGAGTTGCGGATTACCCTTTTGCCACACTTTCTTTCAGCATTTAAGTCTACTTTCCCCTGAACTCAGTATTCAGTGAGAGAATGTTTCACATATTTTTAGTAGAAATACTTTGCAACAACTATACTTCCAGAATAAATACTTATTTCCAAGAGATAATTAAGTCTAGTCAACTAAGTAATATCAACTGATTATTATGGAGGGAAACACACTTGTAGGGGTCTCTAAGCTATTAGAAAAAACTGACCCCAAATCCCTCAGGGCTACCCCTATGAGAGAGGTAGCAACTGAACCCTGGTGACTGGAACTGCCCATTTGAATGAGTATTGAAGAGTAACTCCAGAGCATGTGCTATATATGCATTGTCCCCTTAAATGCTCACCAGCATGTAGTTTATAGGGCATGGATGATTATCTTCATTTAAAATATAAAGACAATGAGAATCAGAGAAGTTAAGCGATTTGACTAAGGTCACACAGCTAGTAACTTCCAATTCTTAGTCTACAGCTCTTTCTCCTTAAATACCATTTGGTTCTAAGAGATGAAGGCCTCCAAACCCTCCTGGGGCAGTAAATAGAGTACAGAAAAATATATTCATAAGCTCATAAATGTATTTTATTGGTAAAATGAGAAGGTAAAATGTAGAGTTTCAACTATTTGTGGATTTACTTTATTTAAGATCATTTTCATTATCTGTCATTAAGGTTAAAAGTCATCAGAGGTGGGTGGGGAAGGTGATGGAAATATTTGGCTAATGTGGATGGTGTCCTTTTACATATTGTAGAAAAAAAAAGAAATGGATAATTAGCTTGGTATTCTGGATATGTGTCTGATGCCTTTGGTGAAATAAAATAATATAGATTCTTCTGCACAGAGTCAGAAATGAAGCTCTAAAATGCATTAGAAAAAATAGGAGGAAGTGTGACTTGCTTTCTCCTCTCTTTATGCTCCAGATCTATGAGAATACTTTGTGAGCAGATCCCCAGTCACTAAGGGAGAATTCAGCCTTCAGTCTGCAGTTCATAGAACTCTAGACCTTACTTATGAAGACCTGGCTGTTAGACCTTGGACTGAACCTCAGTTTCCTTATTTATAAAATGGGGATAAGAGTAAAACTTACTTCACACTGTTGAAATGAAATGAAGGGAGATAATATGTATGAAGTTTAAAAGAAAGTCATTTACATTTTATTTATCTCTTAATTTCAAATGCTAAAATTGATGAGAATTTGAAGACAAATGGATATTTCAAAAACACATACAGGGATTTTGAAATCTTATAAAATCATTTTAGCAGTGTGCATTCAAAACTAGAATTGCATTTCTTCAGCTTTAGGACTTTTGAGGGTGGGAGTTTCCACACTGAATCCAAAAGGCAAAGTACAAGCTTCAGTCATAGTCACAAACACATTGCAAACAGGGCATTTATGGGCTTGTTTAACAAGAATGAGAACCTCTTGGAAATTTGAACTTGCCATAAGGTTTAGAAAGTTAGCAAACTCTCTGTTCCTCCTGCAGTGCCAGTATCTGCTCAAAGCAGAGGATTGCCAACAAGTGAAAACTGCATCTTTAAAATGTTTCAGTGTATCTTAAAGCAATATATAGCTCCCAATGGCTTTACTAGGCTACAGAAGGGTGGCAGGAAGGGGGTCCCTCTGACACCTGTTTCAGGGAGTCTCATGGAAAACCTTGTGAAAACCTGAGACCTGTGGTGTCCAGTGACTCATTTTAGTTACATTTGCTCAATCACTGCCACTTCTTGCTGGGCTTTTTTTCTCCATCAGTTCCATAAAATTCACCTTGAACATGGATTTTAGTGTAGTTTGTTTATCTTAGCTGAGACATCTGCTATTCAATAATCTTCTCCTGCAGTTCCTCTTTGCCTATGTTATCAGGACAGAGGAAGCTGTTAACCCCGAGGAAAGAACCACAGGCTCATTCTCCAAAGATAATGCCACTTACATATATGGCAGAGTCATAACTAGGGATGAGTAAGGGGGGGGGGGTTACCTCAAAACCTCAGAACTGGTGTGTGTGTATGTGTAGTATTTTTCATCTTTTAGCAGCATGGAAACAAATCAACTTATTACACAGTCATCAGAAATAATTATTTAAAATAGGAAGCTGCAGCACTCCAGGGGACAAGGCCTTAACCTGTTTCACCTGCTCCACACTTTCATTCACCTCACTGCATTCAGCCTCTTCAACAGGCAGCCTCAAGGTGTCCCAACATCTTCATCACCATCAATCTCTGCCATTTGTCCCAAGTTCAAAAACTATTCATTAAAGCTACAATAAAGAGCAAAGTTTTCAAAATTAGTGGTAAAGTCTTATTTGTTTTTGTTTGTTGTTTGTTTTTAGGGAAGGAAGGAAGGAATTAATGAATGAAGGAAAGAAGGAAGGAAGAAAGGAAGGAAGAAAGGAAGGAAAGAAGAAGGGAAGGAGAGAGGGAGGAAGGGAGGGAGGAAGGAATGAAGGAAATAAGAATGAACATTTGGGCCATTTGAAAAGATTAATTTGATTTGTAACTATTTTAAAGGGTTGTTTGCCTTAATTAGTGGCCATGACCACTAAACCACATTTAAATGGAGAGATACAGATATCCAGCAAAGTTTAGAGACTCTAATAAGCTTCTCTTTCAACTAGTCATTTCCCAAGATCTATTTTATTTTTAGTTGCTAAATGTTTTTGACTTTTCTCTTTCTTTGGTCCAATTCTCATCTTTACTCCTCATTTATTGACCTGCCTCTGCAGGGGTGTTACTTTTGCCTCCCAATAGCCTGGGAAGAGAAATAAAATCCAGAAGCACAGGTGGACCAGTTACCTATTTTGCCCCCTTGGAGAAGTGTCCTTCAATGACCTTGCTTCTGCTGAAGCTTCTCATCTCCTGAGCTCCCCAGCTGTGAAGCTAAGCACCTTGCAGGGACCATGGGAGCACAGATGCAGTGATGCCACCAAACGTTTGACTTTCAGTACAACCTTGACTGTGACAAGCTATGTTTCAAGAAGGAATGAGCCGTTCCCCTACTGGTAATAATTGCTTTGTGCTAACAGTGGGATTGGCAAAGCTGCAGTAGTCGGAAATGTGGCTGCCTAGTAACAAAAATGGTAGAGGGAAATTGCCAGGTTGCTCCATACTGTGGGTACATTTATTTTTCCCACAATAGCTCCAAAGAAGCTGTTAGAATGTGAGTCATACCACCTAGTAGTATAGATTGCTAATAAACAAGGAGTAAAATAACCAGTACTAAGGTATTATGCCTACATTACTTTCCCCTATAATAAAAGATGTCCATCCACTCAAATCATTTCTTTTATGAGAAATTGTTTCTTATTTTATAAAAGAAAGAGTGATGAATGTTTTCTAAGATCCTTTCTAATCCTCATTCCCCCTACTCCAAAGATAGAAATTAAAATACCAAGTTAGTCACTGAATAGAGGAGTAGGTGATGACTTCTTAAAAAAAAAAGAGAGGGATGCCAAGTGCCAGTTATTCTAGAAGAAATCTTGGGTAGGTTGTGAGTTGCATTATTGGGAGGAACTCCTGAATCCAGGAAACCATGAGTTTCATTTTAGTGCATGATTAAGTTTTTGTTTCCATTGAGTCACATAAAGACAAAACAGAACTTTAAATGAAAAGTTGTCAAGAAAGTCTAGAAAAACAGACCCCATTTAAAATCTATATGTTAAATCTAAAAGAAAGAAAATACATATCCTGTGTAGTTTGGGATGGCATAATTCCTGTTAAATTCTGAGCCTAAAAGTTTCCTCCACATATCTCCACAGGACACACTTCTCTGAAGACATTTTCTTTTGCAACTCTTTTACATCAAATCACAGAATGAAATTTGAACATACCCTAAAATAGAAAGGAGTAAAGCTTTATCCTCAAGGTATGTTGAGAAGGGGGCTCCAGGTCTGTGTTATTAATACATGATGCCAGACTTCAGAACTAGTGATTGCCTACTGAAATATCTTCCTAGAACAATTTTTCTGATTGGACACTACAGCTGGGGTGATTTTTCCCACAAGGACTAATCTCTGACAAGGATTGTGCCATTCCTGCAGAAAGGATGCTTTTATGTTTGTTGTCAATAAGAATTTTGGATTTGGAATCAGAAGACCTGGGTCTGAATCCTTGGCCCTCTCATTTACTACCTGTAAGACTTTGGTAATTCATTTAGCTTCTCTGGGCCTCAGTTTCCCCCTCTGTAAAATGGGGGGGTCAGATTAGTTAATCCTGGCGATGTTTTCCAGCTCTGTCTGTGGCCCTCTGAATAACCCAAATCATCATCCATTCATTTATTCAGGTTTACCTGCATATGCAGCAAGTCCAAATCCTCTCTATAACAACACCTAATCGAAGATGAAACCCTGTGTTTGGCAGATTGGAGTTTGAAGATATTTCTGCAAGCTGGCCATAGGTTTTTAATTCCCACACAGGGATGTAGGGCATGAACTAATTTTTCCATCAAATGTTTTTTAATGAATGAGGTGTTGTCTCAAATAATAAATAATAGCTAGGTCACATAACTGGAGCCATCTAAAAGCATCCTTTATTGAGGTAATTCCAGCTCACATTAAACAGAATAGATTGCCTGCCCACCCACCTCAAATTTAAATTGACTGTTTTGTTTAGCACTAAATAAAATGCATCTTTGTTAACTATCACTTCTTACTCTTGTTAAAGAAGCTTCAACTGATGGCTTTTTAAAGCTATGAATAGACAAAGTAAAAATCCATAGTTACATTAGTTGCAGGTTCCTGGTCAATAAGTATTCATTAAACAGTGCATTTATTCTATTTGGGCTATACTATCATTTGTTGTCTATTTTTTATTGGCTTTGATCATACAGTAAGGGTTTTTTCCGGAGCAGTAAATCTGCATCAATCTGAGTAAATCTCTACTTTGTGCAAGGTATTGCATCTTTATTAGTGTTAGCAGGCAGTATTGAATATGAACTCTCTTTCCCCTCCCTTCTCTCCATCTTCATGTTGCAGGCGATGTCTTAATAACAGCAGAGGTCTCCATTACAACTCAATGGAGGATTCTTTCCAGGCTATAAAGAAATGATGAGTTAACTTTTCATGCTTTTAGAATTCAAATCCTCAGTCTTCATTTTGCCTTCTGTCCCAAAAAGTATACTCACCGAATCCCACTCCAATCATTAAAATAGCCCCTGGTTTATAATTTCTGATACTTATTCAGATACTTATTCTTGATTCCTGGAAGTCAAATATCCTGTATTATCATTATCAAAAACACTTTCCCTTTTAAACATACTTCTTCTTCTGATTGCTATTTCTTCCAGTAGACATTATCATTTGCCCAGTTTTCTATCCTATGTTCAAACCCTAGATGTTATATTTTAATCTTCCTTCTCTATTCACTCACATATCTTATCAATTAACTTTCTATTTCTATAATAACTTTATTCCTTCATTTTATTCAGTAAACTATAAAATTTAGAGTCATAGAGACCTTAAATATTGTCTAATCTAATCTCCTCATGTTGTAGTTGTGGAGAATGAGCCCAATAGAGAATAAATGACTTACCTAAGGCCATGTAGCTCATAATTGTCTAAGTCAGGTTTAAACCAAGTTCTGCTGACTGTAAGTGCTTGACTCTTTCAATTATACCATAATACCTCTGAACTATCATCTCCTAAACAGGCACACTTCCAATGGATTTTCATTACCCCTGCTCCAAGTTATTCTCTATAATCCCATTTAGATACAAATTCTGTATAAACAGACCTACTTAGGATATTTCTTGACTAAAAAATCTCCAGTAGTTCCCTATTTCCCACTCAACAAAATGAAATTCTTTTGACTGGCATTCAGCTTTTTGATGATGTGATGCTGAGCTAATTCTGAACATTATTATTTTTCTTTTCAGCTGAAAGAGCTAGGCTTCAGAAGAAAAGAGAATATTTAGAATAACTATTTGTGAAGAATGAAATAGAGAATCAATTGGGGAGAATTAAAAGAATTGCTTTACTATAACAGAGGTCCAGTTGAGATTAGATAATGTAAATTTTCAGTGATCCAACCAAGGTAGCACATTTGAGAGACTTGCTTCTAGGAAAATTCGGCAGGAAAACACTCTCAAGTTCTCTCTAAAGAACTTTGGAATCAATTGTAAGACATGGGAGATGCTGGCATAGGACTGACCAGTGTGGTGCTCCTGCATTAAAGATGGTGCTGTGGAAATTACTATTACCAGCGGAAATAGGTGGTGAAGAAACTCCAGAGTTAAGATTTGTCAATGAATTAGCAACTATAGTAGAAAGGATCAAGGGATTCCAGATTAGATAGTAGGTTAGAGTTGAAATGGTTTATTACAGAAAAGAAAAGAAAATACCCAGAGCAGGGGTGATAATTTGGCCAAGTACTGAGGTGTTAGTGAGTTGTGGATCAAGGTGATGATGAAGAACATGTTTAGGAGTGTAACCCTACACTAAAAGGGTCAATTGCATGGTATTTCCTTCTCATTGGTGGAGTTTGATTACTCAGTACCCTCTGCCTTTGGCAGGGGTGGGCAGACTTGGTGAGAGCTAGAGAAAAGGAAAGAGAATTTCTTTTCATTCTTAATTGTCTTCTGGCTTCTATCTGAGATGCTCTCTCAATTGATGTAAGTCATCTCACTCACAAAGGCAGAGCTCATTCAATCAGGAACTGTCTGGGATATATTTTCACATGTATATTTAATTTGATTTCTGTTTTGCAAAAAATCATACAAAACTAGAAAGAAAAAGACTATTGCAGTTTTGTTAGTTTTAAAGATGCAACCTTTTCTGGTCTTTTCTACATGGCCATTCAAAGGAGGAACCACATCCACATGGTAGGGAATGAGGAGTACCTCCATGTTAGGAAATCTAGACACATCCAGACAGGCCCCCTTAGGAATGTCTCTATGTTGAACAAACCAGGTATACTCCAAAGGCTCCTTTTTACAGCTTCCAGATGGGGAAGATCACAGGTCACTCTCAGCATGGAAGCTATGGACTAAACCAGTGAGAGGGGAAGGAATCCTTTCCTTGCTCACTCTCTTTTACCTGGCTCAGGCTATGAGAAATGAGCCTGAGGAGATTTGTTTCTGTCTTGTGTTATTTGACCTTCTCAGTTTTAGGTGATGGTGGTAATCTCCAATGTATAGGGTGTTTGGACCATGGTGACCTTGGAACCAGGATTTCAGGTGGGATGGTATAGCCAGCCAGCCTGCTAGAGAAGCACAAAGAAGCCAAGAGATGGATTTTGGACTTGGAAATGAGATTATACTCTATATGAACTGAGCTAAGCTATGAACCTAATCTCCTTCCCTAGAAACTAAAATAGTGCAAGGGAAGGGAGGGGAGTAGGGAAAACTATGCCTCCCATGTATTAGGGGAGTGTTTCTATGTTTATGATTATACATTTTGAAATAAATATATCTTTAAAAAATAAATCTGACTGTTAGTGGTTAAATGCAACTAGTTTACAAGGGACCACCACCTATAATCAGAGGGGACAACATCAGTGAAGGCTGAAGACATTGGCAGAGAACCTACACAACCCAAATCCACTTAAGAGTACCAGAGATCTCCAAGAGAAAGTTGAAATGCAACCTGCACGGCCTTCCAAGGTACATAAGTATAAAGGAGAATTTGGTAACAATGGTTGCTCTTTATGCTTGAAAAGGATCAAAATGACATCACTATATCACGGTCAAGGTAGAGTGTTTCCAGCTGTGGCTGATCAGACCAATGTGAGGTTGGAAGGCTCTACCAGAGATTGGCACAAATAGTTTATATGAATATTTGGAGTAGAGATATCTCTAAATTTGCACTCTCAAGTTTCTTTTGAGCTACTCATAGTGCACAGCACCTTCTTTAATGAAAGAACACCATATTGGGCTGTCCTGTGCTAGTGGCTCCCATGTCTTACAATTGATTCCAAAGTCCCTTAGAGAAAACTTGAGTGTCCTTGTAGCACTTTTTCTGACCTCCATGTGAGTGCTTGCCTTGTGTGAGTTTTCCATAAAAGTCTTTTAGGCAAATATACATTTGGCATTTGAACAAAATGGTCAGCCCATCAGAGTTGCGCTCCTTGCAGTAGAATTTGAATGCTTGACCATCCAGATCAAGAAAAAATCTCAGTCTGGTATCTTATCTTGCCAGATAATCTTCAGAATCTTTCTAAGACAATTCAAAAGGAAGCAATTCAATTTGCTGGCATGGTGCTGGTATATTCTCAGGTTTCACAGATATATAACAAGGAAGTCATCACGATGGCTCTATAGGCCTTCAGTTTCATTTGCAGTCTAATGCCTCTTCTCTCCCACACTTTCCTTCAGATCCCCACCAAACACTGAGGGATCTTACAGTAGGGATTTGCTAACAATAGAGTTTAGAGGACTAGCAGTACCAGATTTCAAACTGTACTACAAAGCAGTAATCATTAAGACTGGTCAAAGAATATATAAGTCTATTGATAGAACAGATTAGGTGCACAACAAATGGAAACAAATGAATTTAATAGCATAGTAATTGATAAACCTAAGTACTCCAGCCACTGGGGTAAGGAATTACTATTTAACAAAAACTTTTGGGAAAACTAGAAAGTGGTCTGTCATAAATTAGATTTAGACTAACATCTTATACCATATGTTAAGTCCCAAATGGATACTTTGATATGAAGTCATGAGAAATTAGAAGAGAAAAGAAAAATATTTATCACAAATACAAAGAGTCCATAATCAAATAAGAGAGAGAATTGCAGAATATAAAATGGACAATTTTGATCATATAAAATTGAGAAGTTTTGTACAAATAAAATTGTTGCAGTTAAAACTAGAAGGGAAAATATTTATAGCATGTGTCACTGATAAAGGTTTGATATCAAAGATGCATAAGGGACTGATTAAAATATTTAAGTTCAAGATCATTCACCAGTAGATAAATTATCAAAGGATGCAGATAGGCAGTTTTCAAATGAAGGAATTTAAACTATCAATAGACACAAGAAAAAAAATCTTCTAAATCATGAATAGCTAAAGAAAGACAAACTAAAACAACTCTGAGCTTTCACCATACATTCACTAGATTGGCAAAAAATGACCCCAAAAATGAAAATAACAGCAGTAGTTGGAGAGGTTAGAGGAAAACAGGGACATTAATGCATTGTATCTGCAGCTGTGAATTAGACCAGTCATTCTGCAAAGCAATGCAGATGTATAACCCCAAAATCATTAAATTGTGCAACCCTATGACCTGATGATAGCACTACTAGTAATATATGTCCAAATAATTAAAGAAAGAAAAAGGACACAGATGTATAAAATATTTATTGCAGTTTTTTTAATAATGTCAAAGAATTGGAAAGTTAGGGGGAGCCCATCAACTGGAATAGCTGAATGGCATATTAAGGTAATAGAGTAGTATTATAAGAATTAACAAAAAGGAAAGCTTCAGTCAAACCTAAAAAAGACTTTATGAACTAATATAGAATAAAGTGAGCAGATCCTAGAGAATAATTTATATAATAATAACATTGTAAACAAAAACAATTTTAAAAGACCTAAGAACATTTATCAGTGTCATAAACCTACATGTAAATGCTATTCACCTCCTGAGAGATAGGTGATAGACTTAAAATGCTTAATGAGACACATATTTTTGGATATGGCTAGTGTGGGATTTGTTTTGTCTGATGATGTATATTTGACATATGGGTTTTGTTTTTCTTTTTTCATAGTTGGGAAGGGGAATTGCTACTTTTTTCAAATGGAAAGTAAAAACAAATGTTAATTGAAGAATTTTTAAACATACAGAAGATAAGAGGAAGATCAATACTTTATATGGACAGAGCAGAGCATCTTTGAATGTTGAATTTGTTGTGTACTTGAAGGGGAAAGAAAGCTCCATGTATGATCTTTTTCTGATCTTTCTATATGGAAATGCTCATCTATATTGTTTTTATTAAGTAAAAATTTTAAAAAAGTCAGAGCATGGATTATAGAGACCACAAAGGAAGTAAAGGTCAAAGGATAATTCCGGGTAGGGATAGAGATGAGTTATATAAAAGTAAGAATGTGGAGAGATATAGAAAGGAAAGGTTTTCTCCTAGGCAGTTGATAGTTATGAATCACAAGTATTAGAGGAGCAAGACATAAAGATTTGCTAGCTGTATAGGGTAAGGGGGAATACTGAGAAGTTAAAAGCTTGGAAACTAAGTTGATCTCAAGTTGATCTCTTCAAACTATGGTTTGAAGATTCTTCTGTAGATGCTGTCTTTCAGGTGGAGGTCCCTTAGAATGAATGACTGTTCAATTCAAAAGATGGAGAATCATACTGCATTAATTTATATCTTCTAAATGTAAAGCAGTTGGCCTTTTTAAGTCCAAGACCTAGTTGCATAAAATGGGTGAGTAATGAGGTGTTGAACTAACTATAAAAATGAAACCATTTCAGGTAATCGCTTTATGAGGTGTAAACAAGTCCCTCGAGTGAATTAGAAAGTAAGCAGTGCCAAAGGATGTACCATGATTGGCCACAAAACCGGATGATCTTTAAAACTCAATTCAGTCAATCCAGGTAGAACTCGGATTTGAAAAGGAAGTCAGCTCCTGACTGGATGAGTAGAAGATCCATAGGGATATAAAGGCAAAGACTTAAGATGCCCCAAGGAGCTCGGGGAGCAGAAGCTCAGGCAGAGGCAGCCAACAAAACGAATAAGGCCAGGGCTCCAGAATTGAGTCTGTGTGGTTCTATTAAACAGCAGTAGCATAGGGATGGATACTGTGTGGCAGAAACAAACCACAAGACAGTAATTCTGTATTTCTTTTCCATTCTTGGAGTCCCTCTTGAGGGCCTAAAACCTTTTCCTCTCTGCATGGAAAAAAAATTGTTTCATTTTAAAACTTTACTTTGTCTTTATGAACTGTGTTTAACTATAGGCATCTGCTAGACAGGAGCCACTTATGCTGTGTGGAGGGGGTGGTATCCCCAGAGAAGAAAGAGACTTAGATCTAACCTTGAGGTATTTTGCCAGACTTCTGTCTCTGGCTGAGGACTAAGAGCAAAAAATAAATAGTGAAGAGAATTATAGATTGTTTAATACAAATTTCTAGAACAGAGAAAGGTTATTTATAACAGGATCCAATGTAGGCAAAGAGTTAATAGCTAGGGGGAGGAGCAAACAAGAGTATTTAAACAATTCTTCTCACCATTCCCACCCCACCTTTGCTACAAAGGAATAAGGGGAATTGATGAAAGCAGTTAAAAAGTTAAAAGAAGAGTTGTTGTTCTCCCTTCCTCACTCATTATCTCAAGAAAGTATTATAAACACATAGGCAAATTTGTGAAGTAGCTTAGCTTGTCTTTGGTACCCTCTCTGATTCTATTAGCATTCTTTGCTCCTTCCTGGTATCCATCCCTCCTCCCTTTACTAAAGTGTTACCTGACAACTTGAGACATGTGTGCTTGCTTGTGTGTGTTGTAAGTAGAAATTGCTGATAAGGAGTTAAGATGTAACCTTTTCCAGGAAGATTTTAATTTAATAAGGGAAAACCAGAAAACTTCTAAAGACTGAAGGATTGAAGAACACAGTATTGATGAGGTCAGATAATGGAGTTGATAAGGGGTAAGGCTTTTTTAGCTGTTACATCACACAATCAACTTATATTCAATATGATATAAACATCACCTAGATGTTTGTGCCCACATAAACCTTTTTTAAACCAGGTCTTCCTGACCTTAGAGTTTGTACCATTGTTGAGGAGGATGACAATCAGTAAAGGTGTTTAGAATGGAGATGTCAAAAACATCAGAGAGGAGCTGGCAAGGTTACAGTGAAAAGTCAGAAATGGGGCTAAGGAGAGATGAAGAGCCAGGTGTCAGCCAAGGTCGAACTAGGGAAAGATATCAGGTATAAAACCTGAAATAAATGAAGCAGAATATCAAATGATAAAAGTGAGAGGCACCATGGTTTGTGAGATGGAGTACTAGACTTGTCAAGGAGACTTGTGTTCAAATCTCACTTCTGATACTAGCTGTATGACTCTAAGCAAATCAATTAACCTCTTTGAACCTCAATTTCCACATCTGCAAAATGGGGATAAAAATGCCTATCTTATAGGGTTGTTTGTAAGGCTCAGAGAAGATAATGTACATAAAGCACTATACAAATGTGAGCTATAATTACCAATATGCCTTTTTATAAGAAGACATTAGAATGCTATAGAACTATTAACACCTCTTCCTTAAAGGGATTATGTCTCATGTTTAGATACACCTAACCCTTACATATAGGTTCATCCTTATCCCAAACTCTGGATTGAATCTGAACATGAAATAGGAGATCTATAACTATGAACCAGTCATGAGAAGAGAATTAAATTGTCCTTGTTGATTTGGAGCTCTACCCCAAAAGATGCAAAACATACTCTTTTACCCAGAGATATCACTTCTAGGTCTATAGTGCAAAGAGATAAAAGAGAAAGGGGAAAAAAGACCCATATGCATTAAAAAAAACTATGGATTCTCCTTCTCCTCCTCCTCCTCCATCCCCCATCCCCCTCCTTCACTTATCCCCTTCCCCTCCCTCTCCTTCTCCTCTTCTTCCTCCTCCTCTTCCTTCTTCAACAGAGATTAAGTGACTTGCCTATAATAACACAGATTCTTTGAGTCTGAAGCAAGATTTGAATTCAGCTCTTCCAGGCCCAGGTCTCTATCCACCACACTACTTAGCTGCTTGGTGATGGAGTTTTTCACTTCAAGGGGTAAGGATATTTTAGTCACTTTATTTTCATGATTCCAAATTGTTTCCAAAATGATTGCATCATTTTATAGTTCCTTCAATAATGTATTAGTGGCTCTGTAATTCTACAATATTTCCAGTACTGACTTTGCCATTTTTTTTGTCATTTTTGCAATTTGCAGTGTAAGGTGAAATCTCTGTCTTGTTTTTATTTGTATTGAGCATTCTTTCAAGTGGTTGTGAATACTTTGCAGTTATTTTGAGAAGTGCTTGTTCATATCCTTTAATGACTATCTATTGGGGAATGGTTATTAGTTTTAGATAGAGAGAGATGTAGAGAGAGATTTTATAGATAGAGATATACAAACATGATTCTATATTTAGCTATACCTATATTTATATAGTATCTGTAAATCCATATATATTTATTTGTCTATTAATTCATATATACACATAAAGATATAAACCACACATATATATATCCATATATTTATATTTATCTATGTATGGTTGATACCAAACCATTATCAGAAAAGATTGATGCAAAGTGTTTTTTCCCCATTTGACCATTTGCTTTCTTATCAAATGTGCATTGATTTTTTCTATATAGAAACATTTTAGTTTCATGCAATCAAAGTTATTTACTTTACCTTTGGTTATTTCCTCTAGCTCTTATTTGGTCAAGAATTCATCTCTTGCTAATAACTGTGAGAGAGATGTGACCTTTTTCTTTTCTAATTTTTAAATGATCTTTTTTTTTGGGGGGGGGGGCAAATGGGGTTAAGTGACTTGCCCAGGGTCACACAGCTAGTAAATGTTATGTGTCTGAGGTCAAGTTTGAACTCAGGTCCTCTTGAATCTAAGGCCGGTGCTCTATCCACTGCACCACCTAGATGCCCCCAAATGATCTTTAATATTAAGGTTGTGAATTTATTTAAAATATATATCAGGATACAGTACAAGGCAATGTCTAGGCCTAACTTCTGTCAGACTCTTTTCCAGTTTTGCCAGTGGTTTTTATCAAATAAGATTTTTCCCCCCTTAGGTAATCTATGCTTTTCACTTTATTATATTCTGGGTTATTAAGTTCTATCATTTCTGATTTTTCCTTATATAGTCTATTCCATTGATCCATGTATTTTTTGAATCAGTGCAGTATGGTTTGATGACCACAGTTTTATAACATGGCTTGAAGTCTTGAAGTGCTGTTCCTTCATCCCTCAATGTTTTCATCATTTCCCTTGATATTCTAGATCTTTTGCTTTTCCAAGTGAATTTCATAATTATTTTATCAGGTTCTATAAAGTACTCCTTTAGTAATTTGATTGGTAGAGCATTAAAAGAGTGAATTAATTTTGGTTGTATTACCATTTGTTATTATATTGGTACAGCCCGGTCATGGGCAATGAATATTTTCTCAGCAATTTAAGTTGTTCTTTATTTCTTTAAGGATTAATTTGCAATTGAACTTACACAAGTTTTTTTTTTTCTTTGGTGGTTGTTGTTGTTGTTGTTTTGGTAGGTCTATCCCCAAATATATCATGCATTTTGTAGCTTTTGGGAACAGGATTTCCATTTCTATTATTGCTTCTTGTGTTCTGTTACTATTATGTAGAAATGTTATTTTAGGTTCATTTGTAGCCTGTTACTTTGCTGAAATTATTGTTTCAATTAGTACTTTTGCTGATTCCCTAGAATTTTATAAGTAATCCATCATATCATCAGCAAATAAGGATAGTTCTACCTTTATGTCTTTAATTTCTTCCTTTTGTCTTATTGCCATTACTAGCATTTTCATAACTATATCAAATAACAATAGGGAGAATGGGCATTTTTGTTCCTCTTTTTTTTTTTGGAAAAGGTTCTAGTGTATGCATGTATTCTCAGTGCATATGATGCTTGCTTTTGATTTTAGTTAGATGCTTTGATGATATTTTGTAAGTTGTTTTTTTAATCCTAAAACAGTGTTGTACTTTTCAAAGGCTTTTTCTATATCTATTAAGACAATTTATAATTTTGGAGGTTTTGGTTTTTAATATAATTACTTAGGTGGATTGTTCTTCTAATGTAACTTGGCTTTTGAGTATGCCTAGTTTGCTCAGCATGGAGCTTTTTTCATGGAAGTAGCCTCCTTTGATTGTCTGTCTTCATCTTTGAAACTGGCAAGACCAAGCTGGTTACTATCTTTCTGCCATGTTTTTGGCTGTGCTCCTAGCAGCTGTGCCCAGTATGGATTCTCTGAAATGAATCAGTGAGAGGGGAAAGCACTTTGTCCTTCCTCTGCTCTCCCTACTTTACTCTAGCTCTGAGAAATAGGCTTGGAGTGTTTGTTTCTGCTTTCTGTAGTTTTTCCTCAGTTTCAGGTAATGGAGGTGATATCCATTGGAATTTGAGTCATGATGACCCTGAAGGCAGGATTGCAGGCAGGGTAGATCAGCAGCCAGCTATCCTGGCATGGAGGTCCTAAAAAGTTAAGGTGCCTGGAACTCAAGCCCTAGGGTAGATTTTAGACTCTAAAGGAACCTAGCTAAATTATAAAACTAATCTCCTTCTCCTCCCCCAAGACACTGAAGTGGTGCAGAGGGGAAGGGAGATTATACCTCCCACATGTTGTGGGGGGTAGTGTGTTTGTGTATTTGTGATAGACATTTTGAAGTAAATATTTTTGTATAAAGGCTCCACTGTATATATTGAGGTTGAACCATTCTTGTATTCCTGGTATGAATTTCAATTCATCATATTGAATGATTTCTTAGATTAATTATTTGATATAATTTCATCTAAAATATTTGAGTCAATGTTCTTTAATGATATTTTCCTATAGTTCTCTTTCTGTGTTTTACCTTTTCCTGGTTTAGGTATCAGAACAATATTTGTCTCATAAAAAGGATTCTAGTGAGTGCTTCTTTCTCAGTTTTTTGAAAAATACTTGTGAAGTATAAATACTGTTCTTCAAATATTTTGTAAAATTCTCATGTGAATCAATAAAAAAAGTCCCCTCCTCCCCTGCCCTTTGGTTGCTTCTTTTCAGCCAGATTTATTTCCTTTTCAGAGATTAAGTTATTTAACATACATATCTGGTCTTCTGATAGCTTGGATAACTTATATTTTTAAAGGATTTTATTTCTCTTGTGTTCTCAATTTTGTTAGCATATAATTGTGCATAATATGTTATTTTTAGACATATTGGCTAAGGGTTTATCAATTTTGTTAATCTTTTCAAAGAATCAGCTTTTAGTTTTACTGATCGTTTCTCTGGGGATTTTTGCTTACAATTTATCTATTTGTCCTATGATTTTAATATCTCCTATTTTGTGATTATTTTATGTTTGTTTATTTGTTGGGTTTCTATTTTTCACATGCATATGTAGCTCATTAATCCTCCCTTTTTCTATTTTGTTAATGTATGTTTGTAAGGATATGATTTTTCCTTGAGGACTCCTTTAGCTGCATCTAAGAAATTTTGGTATGTTGTTTCATTATCATTTTCTTTTACTTAGTAATTGTTACTATGATTTGTTCTTTGACCCACTCATTATTTAGAATTTCATTATTAGGTCTCCATTTGGGCCTGTATCTTTTCTTAGTGGTTCCTGAATTAATTGCTATTTTATGGTGTTGTGGTCTGTTGCTTTCTTGCTATTGTTTGCAATATCTCTGTTCTTCAGTATATAATCATTTATTTTAAGTTCCATAAGGTGTTGAGAAATAGGTACATCCTTTTATGGTGTCATTCAGAAAATGCAATAGGCATTCTAACTCTAATTTCTCCAGCAATTTTGCTGTTCCATCTTTTTTCATTTTCTTTTATCTTTCTGATGTATTCATCCAAAACTGAGAAAGGGATATTGAAGTCTCCTGTCAAAATTTTTTACTATCTATGTTTTTTGAACAGATGATGTTTTCTTAATGAATTTTATATTAAGTCATTTGTAGTATACAAGTTTATTGCTGATATTGCTTGTTTATAGTTCCTTTCAGCAAAATATAGTTTCTGTGTTGATCTTTTTTTTTAATTTTTTTTAAGTGTTTGTTTTTTCTTTGTCAGATAGCATGATTGGAACTCCTGATTTTTCTGATAAATTTTATGAATAGTAATTTCCCTCAATCTCCTTAGTTTTATTTTGTGTTTGTCTTTTTTTTTAAATGTATTTCTTGTAAGCAACAGATTGTAGGGTTGTTGTTTTTTTGTCCAATCTGTCACTCTTTTTCATTTCATTGGATTGTTTAATCCATTAATATTTAAAGTTGCGAATTAAGTTTATATTTCCCTCTATCTTTAATATTGTTTTGTTGTTGTTGTTATTTTTCCCTTTCATACTGAAAATGTAGTAATATGTTCCTTCAGTAACTTCAGCTTCCCTTGAAAAAATGTGGCCCTATTCTTTATGGGTTTCTTTCCCTCTCTCCCAATTCCCTCTTCCTATTACTTAGTCTTTCCCTTAGGGGTTTTGTTTATTAGTTTCTTTTTCTTTCCTGCTTTTGTCTGATTTTTTTACTTACCTTCTGCTTTTTTGCCCCTCTCAGTCAAATAGATTCCCCCTTCCTCTCCTCTCCTTCAATTATTCTGGTTCATTAGTTTGTGTGTGTGTGTGTGTGTGTGTGTGTGTGTGTGTATGAGTCCCTTTCCATAATTCTCTCATTCATCACCCCTATAATTATTTGATCTCTCTCTCTTTTTTCTGTATTCCTCATGCAATCAACATTTCTAAGTTATCCATCCTAGGCTCTCCTCTCCAGGGACTTTCTGTTGCTACTTTGTAGACCTTGCCCCATGGATTCCCTTTTTCCATTGTGCCTCACACCCAGAATAATGTCAATTATTGTAGGTGTCAGAAAGGATGCTGCTTCAATGCTTCCTCCCCCACCATGCCCCTGATTATGAAACCTATCCCTAATTTAAACTCTCCCATAATTATTTTCCCCCATTTTCCTCAAAAGCTCTTTCCTGGACCCATTCTCCCCCACTCTCCAGGTGCCAGTTGCCCCCAGGAATTCCATCCACTTTCCCTAGGTAGTACAAGTAGACTTTTCAAGAACCAAATCCCTTACACCACACTCATCACAAGGTCACCATCCTTTCCACAGACCATCCACCTCTCTTCATCCATAGGAACATTTATTAATTGAACCACTCCCCATCATCAAAACAAGGCCTCTTTTTCCTCCCTTTACCTTTTTAATCCTTCCTTCCTCCTCCTTACCCAATCCCTGGTAGGTTCTTCTCTGAGACCACAAAGGTCATTTTTCCATCATTGCTAGCCCTTGTTTTGACTCTAATATATCACACATTCCTCTCTTTCCCTCTGCCCACTTCTTCACTTTTCCAATGTTGGAATGTAGTTCTACAAAAAACCATTGATTCATCTGTGGGCAAGGTATTAGGTTTTGTCCATGATTCTCCAGGCCCACCTGTTTGTTATTACATCCACTGGACTTCCACTTAGATTCCTATTTCCTAGAATTAGAAAGAAGTTTCCTACTGATCTCTCCATCATCACTCTGTTACTCTTACTGTTCTTGGTTACTTCCTTTCTTCACTCCTCCTGTATTTCTGTTTTTTGGGGTGTTTGAGAAGCAAATGATCTTTTCAATTTTGGTTTTCTTTCTAAGAATGTTTCAAACACCTCTTTATTATTGAATGTCCACTGTTTTCATTTATGGTTAAGCTTGGATTTGCACAGTGGGTCACCCAGGGCTGTATTCTGAGCTCCATTGCTCTTTGGAACACATTATTCCATTCCCTCCTACATTTTCTAGTGGGTGCAAAATAGTTTTTCATTATTGAGGTTTCCTTTCCTTTGAATTTGAAGGTCTTCTCTCCTGATCACTTGCAAACTGGCTGTTTCTGAATTGACTTGTTAAATTTAACCACTATGTGCCTTGGAGTTAGCAGTATTGTTTTTATGTGTTTGTTTGTTTTCTGGAAGAGATTTATGAATTCTTTCAATTGACATTTCATTTTCTATGTTAAGAAGTTCTGGAGAGTAGCCTTCTATTATTTCTTGCATTATGATTTTGAGGTTTTTTGGGCTTGTCATGATTCTTCTGGGGGGCCTATGCTCCTTAATTTGTGTCTCCATATCCTGTCTTTGATCTTAGTATATTTGTAGGCAGAATTCGTGTATTTTCTTTTAATGTTTTCTTTTCTACTTCACATCTTTTAGGATGTTCCTCAAACCTGTTTTTGCATACCCAAGCTATTGTTCTCTCTATTATTTCTTTGATGAGACTTGAAATTCCAGATTCTAGTCTTGCTATTCCCCCCATTATTTTTGCTGAGCAGTCCATAAATTCTGCTCTCACAGCTCTCATTTCTCTTTTAGAACACTCAGCAACAACATATTGGGGTCCCATGTTCTCCTCACATTCCACAGGGTCCTCTATTTCATCAAGTGTTAGATCATTTTCCTTTATTTTTCAATATTTATTCATAAATGCCTGACCACATTTACTAGATCAGGAGGACATATTTCCTTTTATTGTTTTTTTTTTTTTTTTTTTTGGTGAGGCAATTGGGTTAAGTGACCTGCCCAGAGTCACACAGCTAGTGAGTATCATGTGTCTGAGGCCGGATTTGATCTCAGGTCCTTCTGACTCCAGGGCCGGTGCTCTCTCCACTGTGCCACCTTATTGTTAATGTTTTCACTGTTGATTCATCTGCTTAATGTTCAAGGTTCAAGTTTTCTTCTTCCTGACATCTTTGGTAATTTCAGTCTTTTTTCCCTTGATTTTCCCCTATTCATTTTCCAACTCAGTCTCTTCTGATGGTAGTTTCCTTTGGGGCTAGATTTTGATAAAAAAAGCCTAGGTCTTTGCCCCAAGTGACTTTTTGGTGGTCCCCAGATGGATAGGTTCAGTGGAGTGTTACACAGCACCTCATTCCTCTGCCCTCCATAGACAGTGTTCTGTCCTGCTATCCTGTTTGCTGCTTCTGTTCCTCAATTCTCTGGCCTGGCCCTAACAGTTCAGAGCTTTGTAGCCCTGATGCTACTAAATTGTGCACCCCCAATAGGCTTTTTGCTCTTAGTGGTCTGTGATCATACTGACTGTTATCACCCAAGCAAACATCTATGCAGCACTTCTTGAAATGTGGGTGACAACTCCATATGGGATTACATAACTGAATGTGGGTGTTACAAAAAATTTGGCAGCAGTAAAAGTTTTCTGAATGCACAATGAAAAATTAGTTCAAAATCAAATGTGTAATGAATCTGAGATGTTTCTGACAGTGCTTGCCCGTGTTGCATCATGTAACTTCACTGCAGCCTTGGTTCTAAACATGCATTGATGATTATAAAATCAAAATATTGATCAACTCTGACAAACATCGAAGATGCTCTTAGTCCTGTAGTATCAATATTCTGCCAAGATTTAATTTTTGTGTAAAAATAAACAAGCACATCTATCTCATTAGTATGTAAATTTGCTTTTGTCTTTAATAAATTATAAAATTATATTTTAAAAACATAATTTAAATTGTCTAATTTAATAATTTGATGTTTTATTTAATATTCATTTTATTTATTTATTTAATAAACATTCAATAATTTAAATTTTTAAAATTATATATATTTAAGAAATGGTAATATATACACACATATAAAGCCAATAATTGTTTTAAAATTAATTTCTTTATGATTTATTATCAGTAAATATTTGATTTGTATACCCATTTTATATACTTATATCCAGGGTCTTGTAAAAATTTCTCAAGCTAAAAGAGGTCACAAAGTGGAAAAAAGTTTAAGAAACCCTCATCTATAGCCTAGAACCAGGGCCTCCACAGCACTGGAAAGATGGAGAAAGGACCAGAATGTGGAGATTTTTTTTTTGGTAAAGCCATGTGTCAGGTACTTAAGTGTGCTAGTACAGTCTTGCTGTTAGTAGTGGGGATGCTGAGTTCAGGGTGAGTGAGAATCAGTTCATTTTTTTAATGTTCTTTTGGATTCTAGGTGTCCTAGACTATAGAGACAGCTTAAGTTGCTTTATCATTGGTGTATAATTTCTGTTTTGGAGATGTTTGAGATCTTGTTGATCATGTGACTTAAAGTCTTGTAAAGAACATTTTCAAAATGTAAGTTGTATAGACTTTATTAATTTATGAAGAATCAAGTGAGCAGAAGTAGGAGAATTTATGTTGTTTATGAATTTACACAATTAATACTGTGATGAAAACATCATGAGGACAAATAACTTTCAAAGACTTAAGAAGTCTGATTAATGCAAAGACCAATCAACCATGATTTCCTAGGATGGTTGATGAAGCATTCTACCCATTTACCTAATAGATTCAAAATGTAGAATGTGATATATATATATATATATATATATATATATATATATATGTGTGTGTGTGTATATATATATTTACACACACACATATATGTATATATACAGACATTGCTAACATGAATATTTGTTTTATTATGTGTATTTTTCCCTTTGTTTTTCCTTTATTTTCCTTTCCTTTCAATGGGTAGTGGTAGATAAGAGGTAGGGAGATAAAATTAATGTTTGTTAATCAAAAACATTTTCTAAAAAAAAAATTGAAAAGCATATTCTTGCTCCTAGTCTTATTCTCTTGCTCTGTCACTCCAATAACTTTTTCTTGCTATTTATCTGTTTCAGTCATGTCTGACTCTCCATGACTCCATTTGGGAAAACTTGACAAAGATATTAGAGTGGTTTGTTATTTCCCTCTCTGATCTCCAATAACTAGAAGCTTTTATACCTGAGGTCCTGTCTTGATTTTCTTCCAATACTACATTTCTTTTGGGACTAGTGTCCTACCTTGTCCTCTTCCTTTTGCTAATCCTTCTGGAATCTTGCCTTGAAACCACAACATGGTCACCACTACTAGCATATTTAATATTTATTATTGCCTCTTTGGATCCTTTACTTATTGTGTGACACAATCCATGTGACACTGTACTGTCAGCTTGCTGAGCACCTCTCTCTGGTAAAAATTGTCTATATTACTAGATCTGTTTAGATCTCTCCTACCTATCATCTGAATCCATAAGGGTCTGTCTACTTTTCAGACTACAGAGATCCTCAATCTGGCCTGTTTTTCTAACAAGTTGGTCCTGTTATGATGAACCTTGTTGATTCTAGAGTTATCCTTCCTTTCCTAATATTTGAAATACAGTTCTGAAATGCCTGAGACCTATGAAGAGGAGAATAAAGCCCAAGACTCTAGAGCACTACAAACATGAGTGACCATGAGGATCAATGCAATGGTCAACAATGATTCCAGAGGACTGAGGATGATCTATCACCTTCTTAGAAACTTAAGTGATGGATTCATGAATGAGAATGAAACATACAGTTTTGGACATAAATTATGTGAAGATCTTTTGATAACGCATACTTTTTATGAGGGCATCATTTTCCTTTTTTCCTTTTAAATTGGGGCATGAGAAAGAGAAAAATAAGTGTATGTTAATTGAAAAATCAAATACTATTTTAAAAAGGAAAAAAAGAAAGTGTCATGGACAACACTTGAACCCTAGTCCTCTGACTTGAATGCAAGAGATTAAGTAGCATGCCCGGAATCACATACATAATGAATAGGCAACATTTGAATACAGATCCTCTAACTCTATAGCCAATATTTTAAATTTTCTTGTATTCTCTTTCTTACCATTTTTATCCATATACATTTGTTATAATCTGTCTCTCTCTCTCTCTCTCTCTCTCTCTCTCTCACACACACACACACACACAGAGGAAAAAATTACTATTAGTTATAATTAGGAAGAACAATCTGAGTTAGTGAAACATTTTAATGATATAATTTTAAAAGTAATAATCTTATTTTTTTAAAAAATATATATACATTGAGCAGTTCAAACCAGGATTACAAAATTTTGCTTAGTGAAAGTCTCTAAAGTAATTGTGCTTAATGTATTTTATATAGTGCTTTATGGTTTACAAAAAATGTCTTCCTCACTCCAACTCTAAATTAATAACATTATAATGCATCTTTTCACTTTGAATTCTAATCTTTGTTATAGATAAGGCTTCATCTTCTCAGTTTTACCTTCTTCTGTGAAAAAAATTTAAACGTATAATTTAAAATGTAGATTAAAAAAGGTATCAGCAGATGAAGCAGTGGGCTAAGAATTACAATTTTATTCCTAAGAAGGAATAATAAAAAGGTTCAAAAATCAATTTCACAAGTACAGGTTTGGGAAGAACTGGTTTAATGGCCCCATGTGAAAAAAAAGACCTAGGGCTTTTTAGTAAATTGACAGTTCAAAAGGAGGCAACAGTGTGACCTGACTGCTGCAAAACCCAATGCTTTCATTAATTACATGAACAGAATCATCATTTCCAGGCCACAAGTGTTCCACTGTCGTCTGTGCTTACTAGCCATATGGTGTATATCAGAAGTACAGTATTCTAAGTTCTTGCTGCTACTTTTCAAGAGGTCTATTCACAAATACCAGTATATCCAGGATAGTCATTGGAATACAAGATGCAATAATATATCTTGTACCTGGCAAAAACCACTCTTTTTCACCTTTTGGGAGGATTGGAACTAGTACTCCATTCAGCTTTTAAATGGTTTCTATTTCCTATGGCTCTCTGTGGTTCTTTATATCCCAGACAATCTGAAAGGGAGAGAATACAGGGATTTCTTCATTCCCAGACTTTTCCTACTCTCTGATATGAGCACAGAGACTTTTTAGATGAATTAAAAGGTATTTCCTATGAAGGTACATAATAACATACAATGAGGGAAAGAGCACAAAATTAAAGTTAATGGTTCAAAATTTACACAAGGCTTCATACTTGAATCCTAAATCTCGATACCAGTTATACAATATTTGAGCTCCTTCTTGCTAATTTCTCAGTCTGTACCTTGATGTTAATGTAGTTCTAGGTTTATCATTGTGGAATTGGCTGACCATTTGCACTTTTCTGGCATCTTCTTTTCTCTCCCTTGATGTAGCATATGGGGGGGAAGGCAGATCTGTGGCTTAGTTTGCAACAAATAGCTACTAGACCAGTCATGTCAAGATGGCCCACTGTCCATGACATAGGAAAGAAAACCAATTCTACTCCCTTCAAACTCGAAGAAAAAAGATCTGTTAAGGCCAAAAAGCTGTGTTTTATAGCTCGCTACTACCTTCACCCTATTTCATGGAATCCATATCCCTTTGGAAAGTGATTACTTTTTCATTTTACCTTATCTTTCTTCTCTACTTGTCTCATAAATTCTATTTTATAGGACAGATATTTTGACTAGTTGGTCTGCCACGTGATGAACTATGCCATAGGGGATACAGCCCATGTGATCTGGTCATGCTAGGCTTTTCTAAGTTATATTCACTCACTCTATGGATACTTTTTCCAACCCTCATTATTTTTTATAGTTCTGAACCTCTGTTCCAACATGGTCATTCATGCCACATTGTTGGTTCACACTGAGGAACTAATTAAAATTCCACATAAACTACCATTATTCCAAATTTTCTCTACCTAGAATCAGTCCTATAATCAGGAAGACTTGAGTTCAAATCTTATCTCAGACACTTACTAGCTATGGTCTCTAGGCAAGTCACTTAACCTTTTTTTACCTCAGTTTCCTCACCCACAGAATTGTGATAATAATAGCACCTACCTCTCAGGGTTGTTGTGAGGATCAAATGATATATTAATTGTAAAGTCCTTATCTTATCTGACAGACATATCCCAAACCACAATGAAAAGCTCTTTCTTGTCCTCATCAAGATACCTCCATGTTACACAAGCTAGCAATGCCCAGACAAGCCCAAATCACTACTGCTGCTACTACTACTACTACTACTACTTATTATTATTATTATTATCACCATCAGCAGCAGCAGCAACAGCAGCATCCTGAGTTCTAATTCTGTGTTTCTAACTGCTTGATGTGGACATCTCTATCTGGGTGCTCCAGAGGCATCTCAAATTCAATGTATTCAAATCTGAAAATATTATCTCACTCCCCCCTACTCCCTTTACACAAAGTTCTCTACTTCTGGGCCACCAGATTTCCAGTCACACTATTTTGAACCACTTTCAATCTAGCTTTTACTGATCCCTGCTTTTCTGTTAGTTCCATGCCCCAAATTTCTTTGTTTTTAAATATATGTTTATTTTCATACAATTTGTCTCCACCTAAAATGTTAGCTCCTTGGGGGAGCTCTTTTTTTTAATCTTTATTCCCAGTACCTAGAACAGCATATGTCATGTGGTAGGAACTTAATAATGGCTTGTAGATTCATTGAACCTTGAATCTTCCCTCTCCCCACAAGAGGAGGTGACCAGAAGGACATCTATCCAAAGAAAAGAGAGCCCAGTTCACAGGAAATTTGTGGATGACACAAATCTGGGAGGAAAGAAATCTGGATTAAAATTTTGGTTTTCCCTCTCCTGTTTTTCTGTCACTACCCTTCAAGAGACCTGAGGAAATTGCTACTGTGGTTATTCCTAGTTCATAGAAACAGGGGACTTGACTTCTCTATTCAAATAAATAACATAGATAATAGTCCTAGGTTGATACATGGCATCCTTGCCAGAGGGCAAGAATAGCATTTGCAGGACCCATTTAAATACCATTTAAATCCCACTACATTCTCACACATTCACACTCAACTCACATTAAATAATTAAGTACTTAGGTAAGTGTGCTTTTATCCTTCTCTGATTTTTTTTTTATTTTTCCTCCTGACTTTTCAGCAAGAACATTCTGAAATCCCAGCAAGAGGAGGTCTTTTTTATGAAAAGTGTGTGTTTCACTAAAAGGAGATCTGATAAACTCTAGACTGTAAGGCTAAAGTGTTCATAATCAAGGGGAAATGTGGTACTCATTAGTGACCAGAAATTATTGTACTAACATTGAGAAATCAGTGGAAAGAAACTTACAAAATGATGCTTGTTGTACTAGTATACAGAGCAGGGGCCTACTCAGCTTGAAAACTATAGCATAAGAGGTACCATGATTTTAAAAATAGTTTTTCCCCCTAGAATGATGCTGTAATTGGTATTGTAAAGCATTCAGCCACACTGAGGAATGTCTTCAAATTACATGAATTTCAAACCATAAATCAGTTGATCATTTTGTTGTCCTCAGGCTTGTTTATTGATGCCCAATTATAGTTTTCAATTTTCAAAAATTCCACATGTTCCTTTTACAGAGGCTGAAATGTTCATGTATCAAGAGCATACTTATTAAATCTGTAGAGACATCAGCTGAGATAGAATTGCTCACACTGCAACACAGGGACCACTTTTAGAGTGACCTTAACCAATTAGAGAACTTTTCTGAAACAAGGAATAAAAACTTGATAAGGTTCAAACACAACAACAATAAGAAAAATGGAAAAGCTAGGCCATGTAGGGTATTTAAAAAAAAAAATCAACTCTAAAGGACAGAGAGCCAACAATTTTGTCCAAAAAGACGTTTTACACACTATTATTACCCATATTATTGCTCTGATAAAACCCTTTCTAAAGCTGCCTCCAAAAAGAGGATTCCCCATTAACTTGGTCATCTCTTTCTCCCAGGACAGAAGGTTTCTCCTCCAATTGTTCTACTACAGAGTTAACAATCCTTTCTCTAGCACCCCACCACTTCTCAATTCTCTAATTTGAACTCTTTCTTCAGTAGTTGGCCCACACCACATCTTCTACCCATCATCATTTCCACTCTAGCACAAACTAGTTTATTACAGTGCAAGAGAATCTCAGGATACAAAAAACTAGGTAGGGATAAAGACTGTACCTGTGATTTCCCAGATGGAGAAACTCCCCCTACTACTGTAACTGGGCATTTTCTTTGAACTGTATAGTCCTAGAGAGTTACATCTAGTGTTTACTTAGAGGTTAAGTAATTTGTTCTGGGTCACATAGTCAGCATATTTTAGAGGTGAGACTTAAACCCAAATTTTTCTGATTTTGATTATGGATCTATACTATGCACACGTTTCACAAACTAGGCAAGTTATATGAGTAGGGACATGTACAGATACATTATATAGAATTGGCATTAGGTGAGATCTTAAAGTTGTTCTTTTAACCTCTCTATAATATCTTGACATGTTTATCCAAACTATTTGAAATTTTCAAATTATAAATGATAAGCTTGATTTTGGTTGCTGGCAGCAGAGGAGGGGAGAGAAGGGAACTCTTCTGTATTATAAAAGGGTAGTTCATGAACATTTCAAAAAGTTTATGTTGAGCATGAAAAGCCTGAATAGCATCATCAAGGTTGGTCAGGCAAGAGCAGTGGCTCTTAACCTGGGGGTTATGAGCTTTAAAAAAAGATTATTATAACTATTTCAGAATAATTGGATTTCTTTGTATTCCTATGTATTTTGTTTGGTAAAATTGAAAACATTATTTTGAGAAGGAATCCATAGGCTTTACCAGCTAGCCAAAAAGGTCCATGACAAAAAAAAAAAAATGTTAACTACCATTGTGTTAGTCTAATCATTTTACATTTTACTATTGTGGCAAATAGATTGGTAGATGAACAGAGTGAAGGAAATAGTGCAGATCTGAATAGGATTAAAGAAAGCATCTGGCAAAGTCTCAAATTCCATTCTTGTGAATAAAGTGGATAGATATGGGCTAGATGATGGTATAGTTGAAAAGTGTTGGAACAAGTTCAATGACTAGACCTAAAGAATAGTCTTCAATGGATGTCAACTTGGAAGGAGGTATCTATTGGAGCACCCTGAGCTTTGATTATGTGCTTTTCAGTATTTTCATGACTGATGTGGATAAAGGCATATATGGCATAGTGTTATGCATATTTTGGCATATAAAAAGCCTTCCTATTATTGATCTCCTTTGGAGTACTGAAACCTCTCTGTCAATTTAATAACTTTTTTTCTTAAACTTAATTGGAAATTGTTTTTCAGAATGGTTAGAACAATCCATAACTCCATCAATAGCTTGATTCTCTTCCCATTATCCCTTGAACATTGACTCTTTCTTTCTTTTCATATTTTTGCCAATTTTGTGGATATATGACACCTTGAAGTTGTTTAAATTCAGATTTATTTTATTATTGATTTGGAATATTTTCATATGATTGTTGATGGTTTGCATTTTTTCTTTTAAAATCAAATTTATTTAAAGTTAAAACTGTCCATATCCTTTGGTCCTTTATGTCTTAGATGATGGGTATTAATCATATATTTGGGTCGATTCTGAACCATTTTGAAAATCAGACTTTTTATCAACCATTTAATGCAAAGGTATTCCCTACCCCACCCTCATCAATGGTTTTATTTAATATTTTAGCCACATTGATTTTCTTGTGTAAAATTTTTTTAATTTTTAATAATTGAAATTGTACACTTTTTTCTTCGATAAACTTCTCTACCATTTGCCTGTTTATTCTTCCCTTAACCAAAGTGAAAAGAACACTCCCACACACATACATATATGTATGTATAGTATGTTATATAATACAAGACCATATATCTTTATATATGTGTATGTGGGTATATATGTATGTATTTATATAGTGTTGTGTATGTATGTATGTATGTATGTATATAAATGTGTCTGAGTATAACATACATTATTGTGACCCTCACTGCCCATAAGGCCAGGTAGGTCAGATTTCACTCTTCTCTTCAGAGTTACTTAAAGGGATTGAGGGAGGGGAATAGATCAGCTCCCTGCCAATGGCTCCAGACCTCACCAGTGGTATTCCCCACAAATGTGGGGAATGATCTCCCTGTACAACAGTTATATTTAGCCATTAATAGACTATCTTTTACAGAGAAATATTTACTTCAGAAGGCATAATCATAAATGTACAAACTTAATCCTTTGACATGTGAGAGGCATAATCCTCTTCCTCCCTTTATACTTCCTCAGTCTCTGGAGAGGGAATGGGTATAGGTTTGTAATTTAGTTCAGTTCCTATAGACTACAGTTCCAAGTTCAAAACCACTGCAGGACTCAAGCTTAAGGCACCATGGCTTCTCAGGGCTTCCATGCTAGACTGACTGACTGACTGGCTGTACCATTTTGCCTACAACTGTGGCTCTGTTTGCCATGCCTTGACCACCTAGGTCCAAAAAGGATCAATTCCAGTACCTGAAACTGAGAAGACAAACAACACAGAATATACACTGACACCCCAGGCCCATTTCTTGAGCAGGGGTAAAAGAGAAGGAACAGAGGAAAGAAAGTCTTTCCCCTCTTGTACGGTGTCCTTCTTGTGGCTGAACTAGGATTTTCACCCTCTGAATAGAGCTAACAAGAGCAGCTGAAAAGAGCGCAGCAGAAAGTGCATGAATAGCTCAGTCTCGTCAGTTTTAAAAGTGTTGGAAGTTAGTCAAAGGAGGCTACCCACACTCATGTGGTAGAAGATGTAGCTGCTGCAATGTTAAGCAAACTAGCCATGCTCAAAAGATCCTTCAAAGTTATTTCCATGTTAGAAAAACTGGGCAGGACCTGAGTAGCCTGAATTTCTACTGCTACTACTATTACTATTACTATTATTACTACTACTACTACTACAATGACGATGATGACAACGACCGCCACCACCACTATTACCACTACTACTACTACTATTACTACTACTACTGTTGCTGCTATTGCTTCTATTGCTGCTATTGCTGCTGCTGCTACTAGCAATAATAGCATTTAGATAGCTCTTTAAGACTTTCATAGCATTTCACAAATATTACTTCATTTTATCTTCACAACAACCCTAGGATATAGGTGTTATTATTATCCCCATTTACAGATAAAGGAATTGAGGATCAGAGGTTAAGTGACTTGCCCTGGGTCACACAGCTAATAAGTGTCTGAGGCCAGTTTTTAATTCAGGTCTTCTTATTTCAGATTGATCATTCTATCCACTAGCCACCAAACTTGGAAAGAAATTAGGGCAGGATAAAAACACATATGTCTATGTGTGTATACATATGTGTAGATACACATATACATAGATACATATATTTACTGGGTAGTCATTTTCATACAGATGAAACTTGAAATTATGAGATCTGATGTTATCACCCAAAAAAATTGTAGAATGAGGAAAGAAGAAGGTCTAGGATGCCTCTTGGTCCATAGAGTATTTAATGTATGTTTGTTGAATTGTGTTGTCAAAGACAGGATATACACAAGTAAAAATGTTGAGTAATAATACACTAATTTCTATGTTTAGGTGTCAAAGCATGCATTTGGCTTATACTGCAGCAGGTATTAAATGCTCTAGGAATACATCCATTATATGATGGTTATCTTTCATTTATGTTAAATCTGAGTTAGCAATGAATGCTGTTCCAACATCTCTTTAAGACTCTTCATGCCATTCTCCTAACCTTGCCTTCCTCTACTTTCATCTTTTCTTCCTTCTCCTTTCTGCTCTCCCTTTCTTTCTCATCCTGTTCTAGCCTCTTCCCTTTTTCTTCACCATTCTCCCATCCCTTCAAGGCTTGCAATGAGTACAGGCAGAGTAAGAAACTAATAACATGATATGATGCCAGGAGAGCCAAAGGCCCATCTGCTCTCTAAATACCTACATTCTAACACAAGTTTACCAGTATTCTCTAAATTTCCAATCATCAGTCATGCTTTATAATTTAATTTATTGTCTCTATAGTCCCTTTATTAAAATTCAACTGTGTTGTCTGTGAAAGATAGACAGAAACCATTAGAACCCTTTTGCCAGGCTTCCTGGATCTATGTTCCAGTCCTGCCTCTGATGCTGTGTGACCCTGGACAAATCACTTAACTTCTCAATGCTCTAGGCAACTCCTTAAGACCTTAAGCCACAGTTAAGGAGCCTACCTAAATTGGTAGAGAAAGCCTCATCACCAGTAAATTTCCTTTACTAATGAAATCATTTTCTACATTATTACCTCCTAAGTTTAAAAATGACGCGGATAATCATGAGAATCAATGTCATAATCTTTCATTTACCTGAAAGTCTGGTTTGTCATTGGACCAGTCTTCAGCTTTATCCTCATGCCATTTAAGCATACATGGCCTTTATTTGAAAAAAATAATAGTGAGTTTTAAATAGGTAAGGTTCCTCTCTTGTGGTGGCAACTATTAAATATCGTCCTGACACTCTGACACCTACCACTCTAAACACATTAGTAACAGCAAAACCACCTGTCAGTGTACCTGCTCACTCCCCCTTGGACAGCCCTTATATAATCAGCAAAGGAACTGTTGTTCTTAATACTTCTTTCCCCTTAAATTCTAACAATGTGTGCCAATTGAGTTTTGATGGATGATAAGATATGAAAAGCTGCTTTGTGAACTGTGTCCTGGCAATCCCAGGCCCCTCCATAACAGGGTGCCTGAGCATCTCCTCAAACTTTGTTTTCCCAATTTTTCCACCTGCCTTTTTCTTTGGAGTTAAGTCACCAAAGCTCAGGTCAAAGCAAAGGCAGTGGCGGGCCAGAGCGAAGGCTGCTCCCGCTGCTGCACATTGAAGAGAGAGTGTTGACCGCTGTGAGAATCATAAACCTCTCAGTTTGATGATCAACTGAGCAGTAAATTAATTAATCATCATTTTATGCCTCATCAAGCACTTTGCTGAGATTCTCAACGGGGGCCATCTCAATTAGCCAATGGGAAGCAGACTGTTTTGTTTAGCTGGGTGAGCCTTCCATAAACAGGGGTGGCTTTGACAAGCTAATAAATATGTCATCTGTCTATGTCACTATCTGCAATGTGGCTCCACCTGTAAAGTTGTGGGATTCTGCCCAGCATGGTGGGTAGTAACTTATGTGAGCGTGTGCGTATGTGTATGTATGTATTTGTAAGGCAAAAAGATAGACAAACTGAAAAGCTGTATTCAAACCTAATTGTTTCTTAAAGCATTTATCAGACATTACCTATATCTTTTCCTGCTGATGATCATACACCTTACTCCATGCCAACATGAAAATTCTAAAGGTTTTCTACTCAAGGTGCAAATATACTGTATAATAACTAGAAAATCTAAATAGACTCATTCTTTTTCTTTTCTTTTCTTTTCTTTTTTTTTAACATTTTAAAGGTTTATTGTTACAGGAACTAGTTTCTCTTTTCAAAGCTACATTAACAAGTATGTAGAGAAGGAGATCAGGAAGTAACAATCTGCATTTTGATGTGGTTTTCTGAAAAGGTCTCTCCTTCATTTCTTTAATTTCAAAAAATATTGTAGCAGTCCCTTGGTATAAAAGTTTCTGATTAACCTTAGTCTTGCTCCTGTTCAAAATTGAGCAGTTATCTTTTTTAGTAATCTCAAAACCCGTGCTTTTTAAGGAAACTTAGTTTGTCTAAGACGTTGTGAATGCAATAAAATTTGAGGATGATGATAGTGATTTTCCATCATAAAATTTTCTTACAGATTTTGTTTTAAGTAGTGAAACAAAGTGAATATTCTAATGCATTGGGATACAGCCTGACTACAGTAGGGAATATCCAAATGAAACATACCGGATTTTTTTCCCCAAAATTCTATGGGTTTCTCTCTCAGTTCTTGGTTCACAAAAATACTCACCCCATTACTGATGACTGCATGTTAGGCTGGTCTGATCTTGTTGCTGTTTCCTAGGAGGGCTCTGCTCTATTTTATTTTTGCGATTCTTTTTCAATATATCCTTTTTTAAAAAAATCAATTTTATTTTATTTTTTAGTTCTGAATTCTGTTTCCCTTCTCTCCCTTCCTCACCCATTGAGAAGGAAAGAAAAACAAAACCCATTACAAATATTTATGATCATGCAAAATAAATTCCCACGTTGTTCCCTTTAATACATTGTTAAAACCTTCTGTATTCCAGTCATGCTTACAGTTACTAGATTTCAATAAACCAGGTAGAAGTTGGTCAGATAAGCAGCAATAAGTAAATAGCAGTAAGTAATTACTACTCCCTTGCCACATAGAAAGGCCATGTGCTATAGCGGAAAGAACAATGGATTTGGTTTGGGGCACCCAGGTTCAAATCCCATCTCTACATATGTGACTTTGAGCAAGTCACTTGGTCTCAGTTTCCTCACCTGTAAAATGAAGGGTTCAGACTAGAAGGTCCCCAAGGTTCCTTCCAGCTTTATACTTATGACCCTATATAAAAAAGTTGTGCGCCAAATATCCTTAGCACTGGGCACACATTGTTGATCATGTTTCATCTTTAATGATTTATTGATGAATTACATTATAAGTAGTTGAAAATTCAATTCTTACAGTTATATAATAGGTTGGAGCCATAATGAGCATGAGGCCAATGGGGCTGTGCCCTCTGGGCTGATGTGAGGTGTATGTGTGTGTATGGGGGGGGTAGTTGTGGTCTCCTTTTTGTCGATCATAGTCCTATGGAGGTATAAAGTGTCCCCATGGGACACTCTGGCCATGTCCTTCCTGACGCACAGTCTTCCTCATCTACGTATGAAGTTGCCCCAGGCCCAGTCTTGGCTACTTATGGATCTAGACATGTCAGCAATTGAAGCAGATCAACCACAAGAGTCAGAGACAGCTATTCCAGTTTCAATGGAGCAGCAAGAATCTTTACCTAGTAAATATTTGGTTGCAGAAAGCACACACAGCCTTCACCAGACACAGCAGTGAGAGGAATATTTACTAGTGGGAGTGGTTGTCGAGGATAATAAAACAGACCAGTGAATAACTGGGAGAGGAAGCACTGTACAGGCATGGCAATAGCTCCCTCAGTCAATTGATCTGTGGAATCTTCCTCTTCAGCAGGCTTGATCGAAAGCAGACCTGTATTAGATAACATCAGACCATTATTGACAGTGATGATCTAGAGACCAGCTGTACTGGTAATGGAATAGCTAGGGCCCGTATTCAATACCACTAAGGTAAAATCATTTTTCCAGAGATTGTGATAGGATTGGGGAATCAGGACAACACCTACATTCACTGAAATCTGTGTTTGCACAGCCTCATGTGTTAAACCATGAGGTTTCCCTCCATGGGACTCAGATCCCCATGGATGTTTATCCTGCCCATGTGTATTCTGGGAAAGTGAAGCTTTTTTCCCTGACTATGGGCAAGAGGGGTAAACCAGGGATGTTATCCAACCTTTCCAACTCCTGATGAAAATCAGCCACTGATGAGAAGAGACCCTGGGTTTTGCTGGCTTGGTCTAATAAGTTTTTCCTCTCAATAAATAGACTATGGAATCAAGAAAGGGAGGCAGTCCTTGACAGAAGGCTACTGAAGCTGGCACAATGTTCCAGTGCTAGGGTGATCTTGGAATTTGCCCTTTCTAACAATATCCAAGGGGTAAAAAAAAAAAGGTAAAAAAAGTAAGAGTTAGTTCCTCTTGGAGCTTAGCATTTCCACACTTCATCTTCTTCTCTGGTGAACACAGCATAAATAAATGATGTAAGCATACACTTAAACTTCACTGTAATATGTAATACTTTCAGAACACAAACTAAAATTTCAAAATTAAAAAAAAGTTCCCCAATCTACCCATCCTTCTAACTTCTCTGTTTTTGTAGTAGCATCACCATTTTGCTAGCACTCAGTCTCAAATTTCAGGATCATTTTTTAATCTTTTTTTCCCCTCATTATTACCCTTACTCCCCAAATCCAATCAATTACCAAATTAAGGAGGACATGTGCTGTGCATCCACAATGTCTCCTCTTGAAATTCCTCAGGGCATCTCAAGCTCAAAAAGATCACTTCACAATCATCTCCTGAAAGCAGCTTTTCTGTTAGTGGAAGGACCACTCTCACCTCACCTAAATCCAATACTTCAGCATAATTCTTAACACTTTCTTCTCCTTCAGTCCCCAAATCCAAGTAGTAGTCAATTTTGGTCCATTGCCTGTCTTCAAAATCTCTCATAGCATCAAAGATTCAGAGTTGGGAGATACATTAAAGACCATTAAGTTCAACCTACTTATTTTACAGATGAGAAACTGAGACAGATAATGGTTAAGTGATCTGCACAATGTCACACTGCTAGCAATCATCTGAGTCAGGATTTGAACCTAAGTCTTCCTGACCCTAAGACCTGGAATCACATTTTATGGAAAATAATTTGCAAAATAGCAATGCTTTATACCTAGGGGAAATCTCTGAAGGAGGTTATTTACTGAAGGATCAAAAGAATCTCATGATGGGGAGGATTACTATATTACATGATCCCAGAAGACAGACTCTTAAGACATTTATTATGTCATTACTCTCCACATTATAATGTGAGGTTCTAGGGTGACAATAGAGCAAAATCCTTTTGACTTCATAGGGCAAAAATCAGTCAATAAGCATTTAGTTATTACTTACTATATGCCAGATATTTTGCTAAGTACCAAGGATACAAAGAAGAGCAAAACCCAGTACCTCTCCTCAAGGAACTTACATTTTAATGGAAAGTTAAACATGAAACTGAGTCCAATTCCCTATCCACATTATCATACTGTCTCTCTCAAATATGATATTTCTCTTTCTATTTCTGCTTCCCTCACTCACGTGTCAGTTTTTTCTTGTCTGTACTATTGCAATCACTTCCTAAGAATTCATCCTGCCTCTGATCTCTTTCCCACCACCACCTTATAGCATTGCCAAATTAATCTTCCTAGAGTACAGCTCTTATCTCTACATTCCCTTGCTCAAAAATTTGAAAGGTTTTATTGTCTTCCAAATAAAATCCAAACTAATTAGTGTGTCATTCAAAGATTTCCATGATCCTTCCTCAACCTACTTTTTCTAGATTTATCATCCTCTATTTCCTTACAAGTAACTTATGCTCCAATCAAACTATACTACTTTCTATCTCTCAAATATACCCCACATTTCCACACTTCATGTTCTTTTCTCCACCTGAGTATTCTTATTAAAATTACTCTTTTAGAAATTCTATCTTTTCGGTCCTCACTCAAATGCCATGTCTTCTTCAAAAGGTTATTCCTAATTATTCTGACCAAAATCAGTCTTTGATGCTATGAACCTCTATGACATTCTCTTATGTCAGAGCACTTATTGTGCACATTCTGCCTTGTATTTTAGCTGTTTGTGTACATATCTTATCTCCTTTACTAGCTTGTAAACTTGTTAAAGGCTGAGACTATGTTTTATTCATCTCAATGTTTTGCCCTTCCCCTCCCCCAGGGGCTAGCATAGTGCTTTGTACATAATATCTACTCAAAAATTATTTTTAAATGAAAAAAAAAAGAATGAATCCCTCATGGATTCATGAGGGTAAAGTGTTAGCTTTGGAGTCCGAGGACTTGGGTTTGAATCCTGCCTCTGATATTTACTATCCCTGTAACCTTGAGTAAGTCACTTTTAATCTCCCTGGCCCTCTGTTTCCTCATCTGCAAAATGAGTATGTAGGACTAGCTGACCTCTGAGGTCCTATACAGTTCTTAAGCTATAATCCTGTCTCATAGACTGGCCTATGAAAAAGCATTGTTTGGAAAATAGAGATCCAGTGATTGGGGGCTTGAAGTCAAAAACTAACAAAATTTCAGGGGTGATGAATATCATCCAAAGAATTCTGCTTCAATACATCAAATTCTTGACAAGTCCACCAACAATATGAAATCTAGAAAGTTAAGTCCCACACTCTCATCTTCCTCCAAGAAACATGGGGTTTTGAGAGAGCCATGTTAACTATTAGTTCTACGAGAGTTTCAGTGATTGAAGCAACGTGAAGCCTTGTTTTATGGAATAGGTTTTGCTGAAGAGAAATGCTTTATACTTGAGAGAAGTTTCTGAAGGAAGTTAGTTACTGAAGGACCAAATGAAGTATGTGATAAGGAATATCAACATATTACATGATCCCAGAAGACAGACCCTGAAGACATCTATGTTGCTAAGTTAGTTACTCTTTACATCATAATGTGAAGTTCTGGGGTGATAATCCTAGAAAAATGGGTCAGCTAGGTGGCACAGTTGATAGAGTGTTGGGCCCAGAAGGAAGACCTGAGTTCAAATTCAGCCTGAGATATTTAATAGCTGTGTGAACCTGGACAAGTCACTTAACCCCACTTCAGTTTCTTTATCTGTAAAATGATCTGGAGAAGGAAATGGCAAAGCACTCTGTCTCTCTGCCAAGAAACACCCAAATGGGATCATGAAGAGTTAGACATGACTGAAAAAAACAAAAAGAATCAACAACAACAGGGTGATAACAGAACAAAAGCCTTATGACCACATATGATGAAAGTCAGTCAATAAACATTTATTAAATATTTATTATATGGCAGACACTGTGCTAAGCACAAAAAAGGGCAAAAACCCAATCTCTGCCCTAAAGGAGCTTACATTCTAATGGGGAGATGTACATGAATACAATCAGGTAGAAATAAAATACACAGAGAGTAGATGATAGGTAGTCTTGGAAGGGACGGCACTAACAACCATCAGGGCTGAAGAAGGGCTCCTCCTGATGATAGAATTTGAGCTGAGTCAAAGGAAGCCAGAGAAGCTCAGAGGAGGAGGTGACAAGGGAGAGTATTCCAGTAAGTGCAAAGTCATGGAGACATCTTATGGATCATTCAGTGTAAGAACAAGTAAGCCAGTGTCACTGGATGGTGGAGTTTATGAAGGGGATTAAAGTTTAAGAATCTTGAAAAGGCAGGAATGGGCCAGGTTGTGAAGGGCTTTACTTGTCAGTATATTTCTTAGGGGGATTACAGCTTCAGAGCTTGCCCCTGTTATGTGACTGCTTTCATTATAAACCATGATCCTGTAATGTTTCTATGATTAACACTCTAGAAGTGACTAGAGGACCAAGAGCATGTGTTATCTTGACTTTGCTGTTCTCCTTCATAGTTAGCTTATATTCACCTCCCTGCTCTCAGTGAAAGGTGATAGCAATGTTCATGGTGACATAAGGCAGGCCAGCATGCTATCCACCAGGAACCTCCTGATCTCAAAAAACCCACTGAAGTTCAGAGGAGATGACACAACTTTTTGTACTAAAAATGTAAGGAGACAGGAAATCTGTGGGAAAACTATATAGCATCAAAATAATGACCCTTATTCTATTTATTCCCCACAAGTTTGGGGACAAATAATCTTTTAAAGAATTTTTGAAATATTATCTTCTAGAATCATTTCTACTTTTCAATGCAACTGAATGCCAAATAATGGCCTTTCAGGTCTTGGTTTGCATAAACTATTTTATGGAGGGAAAATTGATAAGTGACTAAAATTATCACAAGAGTACTAGAGAAGACAATAAAGCTGTATATCAATCAGAAAGTGAACAGTCAAAAACAAAAAGAAAAACTCATTTAACCTAATCAACAATATTCATTTAAATTATTTTGTTTTTTTGAAACAGCATTACCAAATACAACAAAAAATAGCAAGAAATAAAAATTACTTAAGTGCGATTATAATGGATGATCAGAGCTAGTACAAAATATTAGAGAGGTCTTTTCCCCTCCCCAATTTTGGTTCAACTCCAAAAGGTTGTATCTGCTCTGTATATGTTTTGTATATATGTATAAATTTTCATGTAGTCTCCTTCCACCCTCCCCTTCCCACAAAAACCATAAGCTCATTTAGTGAAGGGCCTCTCACTTTTGTGTTTTGTCTCCTTGGTGCTTAGCATAGCACTTGGCACACAGTAGATGCTTATTAAATGCTTTTTGATTCATTGATCTAGTCTAAGTCATTAATTTTACAGATGAGAAAGCTGAGGCTCAGGGAAGAGGACTGAGGTTGCATAACTGCTTTGTGACAGAACTGGAAAAAAAAACCCAGTCTCTTGATTCTCTATCTGTTCACTGATCCTTCTACCATGTGTGGCTTCTAGAAGATTAAAGCAGAAAGCTATGCCCTCTATATTCAGCAGCTCTCCTCCATAGCTATGCCTGAAATATAGATGTTTTTTCTAATGGGCAGCCCTCCTTAGCTTACAAGCCTAGCTTTAGCTTAGCTGTCCTCTTCCATGCAAACATAGCCACTGTCACCAATATAGTCTTAATAAAAAACTGTTTTGATCATGCTCAACCCTACCTTCACACAACATTCACAAAGTTTTTCATAAGCTCTTCATAAACTTGTCCCAGGTACATTTTGCTTCAGACATTTCTTCAACTACTCCTAATCCAGTAGCCTTTCTTCTGTCCTCATTCCCTTCAACTTCCTACAGTCTTTGACACTGTTTATCACCCTGTCCTTCTTGATACTCTCTTCCCTCAGTGTTTTCAGGATACTGCTATCTCCTGGTTCTCCTGAATCTTATGCTGTAGCCAGTCTGGTCTATTCCTTACCTTCTGCCCATGCCTCTCACTTTCAAACCTTCCTGCTTTGCTTATACTGTTGCACTAGCATGAAATTCTCACTCTTCTTCCCTCCATCTAGCCCAATTCTGTAGATACTTTTGTGAAGCCCTCTCTGACTAGCTCAATCTGAAGTGGCCTCCCCTTCCTCTGAATTCTAACAACAATTATTCCCCATAAATTCCTTTAATGATCAATTGGGTATTACATTGTCACCATCTCTGTAGGGTGAAGATAATGGATAGATAGCCAACTTTATAACCAGGAAAACTGGGGTTCAAGCCCCAACACCTAATTGGCTATATAAGATCCCTGGGCAAATCATTTAACTTTCAGTGGTCTAGCCAACTCTCTAACACTCTAAGTTGCAGAGAAGCTAATGACTTCATTGGTGGAAGGCAATTCATTGCCTGGGACCTTCCTATACCAACAAAATTACAGGACAAGTCCTTATTTCTTTTATTGTTATTAATTTTTAGGAACATTTCTCAGTAGCTCGCCATAAATACTCAATATGAAGATAGATGTTTCTCAGACCTATATATATTTCTTTCCTTCAGGCTAGTTTCTCATCAAAATCCATGAGACCTTTCATAAGTCTTGGCTATGGATTCTGCATGAAATTTTTAATCAGCTACTAGTTTTTTAAGACTCTTGCTATTTAACTTTCTAGCTTCTTCTTCTTTTACCAATGAAGAGGAACAAAGTGTTGGGAAGGGGAAAAAAAGGAAAAAAAGTCTCTCCTTTCCTTTTTTTCTTCTTTTTCTCCCCATCCATAACTATTGTCAATATTTCTGTTGCTAAGATCCTTGTCCTTGTGTCACCAGGTTACTAGATCAGTCAGTTGATCATGAGCATACTAGATAATGTGAAAGAGGAGCTGGTTGAATCCATCGGCGTCTAAGTCTGTTCTCCTTCATTCAGAGGTTATCCAATCTGTTTCTGTCTAACTCCATATCCCAACTAGATCAGGCAGTTGGTCAATAAGCAAATATTGAGAGCCTACAATGTGCCAGGCACTGTGTGAAGCATTGGGGATATAAAAAAAAAAAGACAACCCCTGCACTCAAGGAGCTCACAATCTAATGGAGAAGATAAGTAAACAAATATGTACAGACAAAGTACATACCAGATAAATAGGCAATAATTAATATCAGGAAGGTACTAGAACTACGATGGGTTGGGAAAGCCTCCCTGTAGAAGATAGGATTTCAGTTGGGACTTAGAGAAGCCTGGAAAGTCAATAGGAAGAGATGAGGAGGGAGAACATTCCAGGCAAGTGGAACTGCCAAAGAAAATGCCAGGATCCAAGAGATAGATTGTCATATTTATGGAACAACAAGGAGGCCAGTATCGCTGGAATAAAAAGCAGTCAGTGAGGAGCAATGTGAAAGAAGATGGGAATTGTAGAAAGAGGCAAGGTTATGGAGAGCTCTGAATGCCAAATGGATGATTTTGTATTGCTCCTGGAAGCTATAGGGAGCCACTGGAGTTCATTCCATAGGAGAGTGATATGGTCAGAATTGTGCTTCAGGAAAATCACTTTGTTAGCTGAATGGATGGTGGATTGGAATGGAGGGAGACTTGAGGCAGGCAGACCAACCAGCAGGATTTTGCAGTAGGACAGATATGAGGTGATGAATGTATGCATTAAGGAGGTGACTCTATGAGGAGAGACAAGGGCATATATTTGAGAGATGTTGCAAAAGTTAAATCAACAAGCCTTCAGCAACAGACTGGACATGAGGGGTGAGAGATAGTCAGCATAGAAGATGATACATAGGTTGTAAGCCTGAGAGACAGGGAGTATGGTGTTGCCCTCAATAATAATCGGGAAGGTGAGAAATGGAGTGTTTAGGGAGAAAGATAAAGAGTTCTGTTTTGGATCTGTTGAGTTACAAATGTCTACTGGATATCCACACTGGAGGTCAGCAGAGAGTTTAGGGCAGGATAGGGAGGTGAAAGAATTCTGAGCATAGATATGGTAATTAAATCCACAGGAGGTAATGAGATCACTGAGTGAGGAAGAAGAGAAGAGGGTCCAGGACAGAAACCTAAGGGACACCTATATATTTAGAGGACATGATCTAGATGAGGTTCCAACAAAGGAGATTGAGAAGAAACAGTCAGTTTGAAAGGTAGGAGGAGAACCAAGGGAGAATGGAATCCTGCAAACCTGAAGAGTAGAGAGTATGAAGGAGTAGAGAGTGATCAATCATGTCAAAGGATGCAAGTTGAAGAGAATGAAGATAGAAGAAAGGCCATTAGATTTGGCAATTAAGAGACCATTGGGAACTTTGGAGAGAGCAGTTTGGTGAGGTGATGATGTCAGAGGTTGGACTGCATGGATTAAGAAGAAAGTAGGAGGAGAGAGTGGGTGCTCCTACTGTAGACCACCTTTTCAAGGAGTTTAGCCACAAAAAGCAGAAGTGATATAGGACGATAGGAGAGATAGAAGATTAAGTCAGTTTTTCTTTTCACTAAGAATGAACAGTTAAATACCAACAATGCTGCCAAAATAATTTTCCTTAAACACAGGCCTGACTGTGATTTCCCAAATAAATCAACTCCAGTGTCTTCCTATCACATCTAGGAAAAAAATATAAATTCTTCTAATTAGTTTTTAAAACCTTACGGTCTGGTCATGAACTAGCTTTCCAGTCTTGTTGGATATTATTTGGTGTCTCCCATTCTGAGATATAGTGAAACTAACCTTCTCTTTGTTCCTCCTACATGATACCCTAGCTCTCATCTCCATGCTTTTGCACTAGCCATTGACAAAGACTAGAATATGTGCAATCCTGACATGGACTTCATAGGATCCTTCTCTTATTTTAATATGTAGCCCAAGCACTATCTTCTTCTGCCTGATGGCTTTCCTGATCCCCCCTCCAATTGCTAGTGCCCTGCCTCCCAATCAATTTACATTTAACTATTTTGTTTATATTTGTATTTTTATACTATGTGTATTTTTTGTGTATTTATCTCCTTCATTAGGATGTAAGTTTGTGAGAAGGGATCAATACATTATTTGTACTTTTATCTCTAGCATACAGCATAGTGCTTGGCATATAGTAGGTATTGAATGAAGAGTTGTTGATTGATTGAATAACAAGACCAAGTTTCGCTCTTTGACACCTGGATGGTTTTATTACAGGAGGAGAGTCAAACAGGTAGTTATGTTCTGCTGAAGGTGAAAGCTGCTTTCAGCACAGAACTCCAGTAATAGTTCTCTGAGGTACTTTCTTTGGTGCTATGGTCAGTCTGACTTGATTTCCTCTCTTCCTGCCTCCCTACAACCTTGATGACATTGAACTTTTCAACATTGAGTCTTAGGCACAGACACTTTATTGCCATAACTCATACCTTGATAATTGCCTGCAACATCCTCACTTTCACCTATCTGACACTGTGGTCAGGTAACTGTGATTCCTTGTGAGTCCAGATGTTTTCCTAGTTCTTCATCATTACTATGACCAAATTCCCCGCAGCACTTGGTAATTTTGTCTCATCCATACCAGGGTCCATTACATGACTGGGGCAGATAACTCAAGGGGGAAGATTCAAAATGTACTACACAAAATTCCAGCTTCTTTCCCCCTCAATAACAAAACAATACCTTTCCACTCTGTTTTAGAGTGGAAGAAACCATCTATTATTACAACATATATTGGCAGGTGGTAGTCATCCTTCATACTCAAAGTAAACCAAAATGACATCATGATGTGGGGAGTCAAAGGCTTATCACACCAATCCAAGCTCAGAAGGCTCTACCATGGGTTGGGCACAAAGAATCCTTCTGAATACTTGGGATGGACCTGTCTCTAAATTTGCATATCTCACATTTTTGGGGGGCTACTGCAAATCTGCTTTGCTCATGGAACACAGTGCCTTCTTTGGTGCAGGCACTCCATGCTGGGTGATCCTGTGCTAGTGTCTCTTATGTCTCACCATCAATACCAAAACTCTTCAGAGAGATCTTGAGAATGTCCTTGTATCACTTGTGACCTCTGTGTGAGCAATTGCCTTTTGTGAGTTCTCTGTAAAGTAGTCTTTTAGGCAAAGATACATTTGGCATTCAGACAATGTGGCCAGTCCATCAGAGTCATGCTTTCTGTAATAGAGTTTGAATGCTTGGCAGTTCAACTCAAGGAAGGACCTCAGTGTCCCTTACTTTATTGTTCCAGGTGATCATCAGAATCTTCCTAAGACAATTCAGATTCAATTTTCTAGTGTTGGTAGTCTGTCCAGGTTTCACAGATATGCAACAATGAGGTCAGCCCAACAGCTCTGTAGACTTTCAATTTGTTTGTTTTTGTTTTTGTTTTTAGGCAATTTGGGTTAAGTGACTTGCCCAGGTTCACACAGCTAGTGAATGTCAAGTGTTTGGTCTGAGGCCAGATTTGAACTCAGGTCCTCCTGACTTCAGGGCCAGTGCTCTATTCACTACACCATCTAGCTGAGCTATCTCTGACAATGCGCATCAACTATGTTGCCATCTATGTGAACATCCCTGGAAAGTATAATACCAAGGTAAGTGAACTTATCCATAGAATTCAAAACTAGCAGGCACTCTTTACATATTTTCTGGCTAGCTACAGAAATAGCTTTAAATTTAACAGAATCTAGATGTAACACTTCTCTCAATGTCTCCTAAAAAGGATCTGTGGTTTACCTGCAATTTGTATAGTCTTCTTCTGCAGGAAAGATTCTAGGTACTATTTTTTTTAAAAGGATCATAGGATTTAGAACCAGAAGTGTTATTAGTTATCATGTAATCCACCCCTCCCTCCTCATTTTGCAAGAGAAAATTAAGGGTCAGAGATAGTAAGTGATTTGACCAGGATCACATAACCGGTAGTTGTCAGGGTCAGGTTTCAAGCCGAGTTCTTCTGATTTCAAATACAGAATTATTTCCATTATATCACATTGTTCCAGCTTATAGTACTCTCAGAACAAAATATTTAGCAATATTTAAACCACTAATGAAAGTGATTTCTAAACCAAGTTTACCTAGACTGCAAACTAAACAGCTATAGCATCCATCCATCCATCTATCTGCCTGCCTATTTCTATCTCTACCTATCTCTATCTATCATCTATCTATCAAAATAAATAGAACATATTTCAGCAAATCACATGATTGGAAGTATGGTACTTACTGGATAGAGACTCAGCCTCAGAATCAGAAATACATAGGTTCAAGTCTCTCCTCTGACTCAAGCTGGCCAGTTGACTATGGACAACTCTCCTAATTGCTCAGTGCCCTCTCTAGGCCAGTGGTGTCAAATTCAGAAATGGGGTCACTAAACCATTCACATGGATCCCTGCAGGCCACATATTGGCTTAGTTTTTAAAAGGCAATATTATCTACATTTTATTGTATTTTCTCTTTGCTAAATAGTTCAAGTATTACCTGCTGGCTGTGTATTTGACACCTCTGCTCTAGACAACCCTCTGAGACTAAATTGTGGAGGAGATATAGACCTGAATTGATAAAGAGTACTCTCTCATTAAGGAGTTCTCTATATTAATGAAATCACATGTCCAATCCCTATTCTTATACTATATGATAAGGTACCATATATTATTCTACATATTTTTTTCATTATCACTCATAAGTAACAATATTTTCAAGGAGAGTCATTAACACTTCATCATTAAAGATAATTTCTTATATTGTCTGACTTTTGAAGGAAACATCAATATAGTAGAGAGAGAGAGAGAGAGAGAGAGAGAGAGAGAGAGAGAGAGAGAGAGTGAGAGTATAGGAAAAGCTAGAAGAACCTGATTCATGTCTCAACACTTTAGACAAGTCTATGTCACCTCATGTCTCTGAGTCTTAATTTCCTCATTGGCAAAACAGAGGTGGTAATTCCCTTCCTTCTACACACAAGAATGTTATGTGGATCAAAGTAGATAATATATTGAGTGTGATCACCAAATTGTAAGATTATATACATACGTAAAGAATTAAAATTACTTTCTATTAACTAGGATATAATTGTTCCTATCTTTGAAGAAAAACCTTTCAAATAATTTCTTAAAGTTAATTTAAATTATAGTATAATTATTTTGCACATTAATAATTTTTGCATATTAATAATTTTTGCATATAGTATGATTAGTAAGCTTTTTCTCTTTAAGAAAGAAAAAGATTTACCAATGACCATATGTAATCCCTAAGAGATCACATTCATTTCTTCAGTTTTTCATTCTTTTCATTATCTGTATACATGTTGTCCATTTTCTTCTCCTATGCCATCATCTCTAATATTATTTCCCTTGTGACTCATTCCAATAGAATATAAACTCCTCAAGGGCAAAGACTATTTCATTTCTGCTTTCCTATCCCATGAATCTAGCACAGTGTCTGGCTCTGGTAGATACTGAATAAATGTTTAAATTTAATTAAATTTAATCCTCAAGAAGCAGAGTGGAGGAACAATAATCTTTAGTCTTTCTTTGCAGAATGAGAAAGAACAGAGATCATCACTCTGAACATAAATATAAGGATGGGGTTGAGTGATATTTACTCAATCAATTCACTCCATCCCATTTAAAGTCAGTGATAAGATACCCAATTAATCAATTTTAATTGTAGGCTTTATACTAAGTGCAGAAGTCTTTGAAAGTCTTTAGATAATGTGAAATGATGCCAGACAGGAAGTCTATTACAATTAAGAGAGAGATTTCACCATGCCCTCTAGGTCCTATATAAAAAACATAGAGTTTGCTAGAATTGGGGAATTCCAGAGAGTGGTGAGTCATCCCAGAAATTGGGGTGAGCATGGCTAAACCTCCTGAAAATGAAGCACTGGAGAGAAGAAGAGCATTTAACTTTGCCCTTAGGTCTCCTGAGCTTAATACATTCTTGTTGCTTTGTCTTACCTTGTTGCCCCTGAAGAGTTGGGAGCATTTTAGAATAGAACTTGTATTGTGATGTTGGTATCAGTATTGTGAGCTGATATTATACCACACATAGATTTATGGCTCTACAAGGAGCCCAGCAAAGAGACTACAGTATATCTAAAGGGAACTTCCCCTCTATGAATGGAAGAAAAGGACTTCTAATTGCCAGGACCCATGAGTTACCACGACACCACATGCCTGAGCCCACTATTTCCTGGACTCTGTATGTATGTGTGAGAGAGCAAGTCAGAGTCTTTTGGAAGGAATGTTTGGCACCAACTCTACTTATTCTATCACCTTGAAAAATAGCGAGCCCTTTGTAAAAGCTATTTAAGGCTTGATGATAATATGGGGAAAGAACAAACTGGTGGGGCCTCAAGTCAATGGCATTAGAAAATCACTTGTGACTCCTTAAGGGTATCTCTAGAATCTGCTGGGAAAGATGTAGCCCCACTTTGGAAGCAAGACTTGTCTGAGAGCATGGGAGTTGAGATAAGGATCATCAGAATGTATATAAGCTACATCAAATTGTATAAGAAGAACTAGAAAGATCATAAGTCAACTGGGAGACTCTGGAAAGAGGCAGGATAGGAGTAATATGATCTCTGGACACCATCTGTAAATGCTGGAGGGAGTTGTATGTCAAAAGCTCTCCAGAAATCATTTAGAAATGAGGGATACTAGAGGACAGGATTCTGGATTCTGCTCAAACCAAGAAACTGATAGAAAGCAACACAGTAAATGAGGACAAAGGTGAGACTTTGGAAACAGGAAAGCTGAATGTGCGCTTTCTAGCTGCTTGATCTGTGGAAAGCTTCTCTTTGTGTGCCTCTGCAAAACCAAGGTGATAATTAGTATTTGCTTTCCAAAACTTCAGAGTCATTAGCTAATGAGTTACAGCAACAATGTGCACACAAATGCATCCAGTTGCTATAGATTTTCTTTGATTTCTGGCTGGGGACAAATCTAAAAGTTAAAGCAGAACTCAGAAGGGGGTGAATCTATGCAAACCAAACCTGTTGGGGAGCCTCACTAAAGCCTCACTGTGCAAACTGAAACCTGCAGGTTTTACATAGCTTTCCTTCAAAGTCACTATCACTATTTGTCACCCGTCTGGAATTTTCCCTCCCTCTGAGTCACTGACTCATTGCCTTTTGGAATCTCAGCTTCAAACCCTTTCTGTTCACTTCAATATAAGATTAACTCTAAACTTCATTCATATCCTTTCCCCATCAACCAATGCATAAGAACATTTACTGGCATGCTTAAATTTCATCCGTTTTTCCCTTAAGCCCATCTTTGAAAATATTTCCCTTCTAACCTATGTAACAAGCATTGTAATTTTTCCCCCAATAAGCAAATTTATTTAATCTAATTCCCAGAAAAGTCTATTGAAATCACTAGGACAAAGAGCACTGCAGTATAATAATATTACCACTTATGTGATAGAGTACTTTCCTCTGAAGAGTTCAGATCTTTTTCTAAAGGAAATTTATTCATTCATTCTTAACTCTTGCCATGTTAAAATAAGTTGAAGGAAGTATAACCATATCCATTTTGCAGATGAGGAAATTGAGGCACTTAAAAGTGAAAGAATATACCTAACATCATAATTTACTTTCTACATACACAACACACCTGTTCAGTTTAGTGTAAATATCAGGTAAAATGGTTCTTAACATTGGAATTAATTGACTGGAAGTTTAAATTTTCAATGGGTTGTTATGGTATTATGCAAACTGGTGGTATTAAATGATTCAGAAAATAAAATGAGGTGTCCTTATTGAATGTAACCATATATTTTGAACACAAACAAGACACTCTTTCTCTTAAGTACAAGCATTTTCTCTGGCTGTGCTCCAGGCCTTGGAATGCTCCCTCCTAATGTCCTCCTCCTGGCTTCCCTGGCTTCTTTGAAGTCCCAACTAAAATTTTACCTTTTACAGGAAACTGTTCCTTATCCCTCTTAATTCTAGTCTCTTTATTATATTAATTATTTTTTTATCCTGTACATATTGTGTTTATATAATATGTGTACATATTATCTTATACATAGCTGTTTGCTTTGTGTGTCTCATTAGATAGTGAGCTCCTTGAGGGCAGGGACTGTTTTTTGCCTCTTTTTGTATCATCAATGCTTGGCACAATGCCTGCTACATAGTAAATACATAGTAAGGACTAAATGATGATTGGCAGACTGACTTTTGGGAAAATTGTGCACAGAATTTAGAGTTGAGAGAAGAAATGACTACAAGACATAAATTAATCAATTGATTCTTTCATTTAATAAATATCACTGAACTCTTAACCTGTGCATGACAGGCTCTGCAGAAAAATATATGGATGATCATACACAGTTCCAGCTATTAAGATTGAAATCTTTTTTTTTGGAAGTCATGATTCAAACTTAAATCTTCCTGATTCCAAATGCAGCATCCTATCCACTGAGCAACCTTAAGCTGCCCTATTTCACACAGCGAGTTAGTGGCACAATTGAAACATTAATCAATGTGTCCCAACTTCCCATCTGATACCTTTTCCACTATGTTACTGAAAGTATAAAAATGTAAATCTGGAAGTCGGGAGAGAGGACGGGGCTAGTGATAGAGGTGTGGTATTCAGTCTCATTAAGGTTATACCTTGAACTTTGAAAGTGAAATTGCTAAGGAAGAGAGTATTAAGAGAGCGGTCAATACCTAAAGATCCAACATTAAGGTTGATTTCCATTTCTTTAATTAGGGAAATGAATGTAGGAAAAAAGACTTGGGAAAAGAGATAAAAAAAGAAATAGTCAAAAGAGTGGGGAAAAAAAAGGAAGGTGAAAACATCAAGAAGGAGATGTTATCAATGGTGGCAAATGCTCCAGGAAAGTCAAGGGGGTTGAATGCTGGGAAAAGGACATCTAATCCAGTGATTTAGATGCCACCAATTATATTCTAAGAAGCAGTTTTTGGTAGAGTAGTGAGAAAAGAAGCTAGAGAGCAAGAAGACTAAACAGTGAGTGGATGGTAAGGAAATGGAACTAGATACTGTTGTGGAAAATCTATTGAATGCACTAGAGACTTTCTTCTCATTCTTTAAATACCCTAGGGCATCCTATAACATTAAGAACTCCATCAATTGTCTATCATTCTCACTACATGACCAGCCCAATCTCCTTTTCTCATCATGTCCTCAATATGTTTTATGCCTTTTCTCAGGTAAGTCAAATTTTTAAACATCTACTCCTATTTTCTATCTTGCTACTCCCATTTCCCCCAACTCAGACCCCTCCCATTCCTTGACTGGGCATCTAATCCTTGAGCTCTCAATAGTGGAATGGGGCGAGGTAGATAATTTATTTTTTTTATTTTATTTTTCTAAAACCTAAATGCACAATAAAGAAAAAGAAACATATTATAAACTTAATATTAAAAATTCAATCCAAAATAGGAAAAGAAAAAAAAAACATGTCATGTGCATAGTAGAAGATGAGAGGTTTCAAAATACAAATACAAAATACAAATTCAAAAGCTATTTATATATTTACTTTATTTGGTTTGAAAAACACTAATTCAGACTATTCCTTGTAGACATTTGCCAGTAAAGGGAAAGGAGGAAGATGTACTAACTCAAGGACATGATAGAAGGGTTTTTTTTTTATTTTTCTTTGTATTTGGTTTTGATTGGTTTGTTAAGGACTACCTGAGAATGTGTATGGGCAGACAGGAAAGGGGGAGGTTGAAAATGCAAGAGAATAAAAGGATGTCAGAAAGAGCAGAGTCCCTAAGAATGCACATCAACATGGATCAAGAATTCAGATGAAAAGCTTAGTCTTGGTAAAGAAAATGAGGATTACTTATTCAGACGGGAAAAGAGGAAAAGAGAATAAGCAAAGGCTGAAGACAAGTTGGATATGGTCTAAAGGCTAGCAGATGGAAATTGTGAGGCCTTATCTCCGCTTCTCATAAAATAAAAGTAGGGATCATAAGCTGAAGATGACATTGTTTGGGGTGAATTAGAGCTAGAGCAATGTGAAGTGTTGTGGAATAGCACCTATGGGGAACCCTCTAGAGAGCTGGTAAGGGATAAAAAGATTGATCAGTAGCAGTCCCAATTGAGGTTACGTACAATTAAGTTTTATTGGGTCCATAGAAGTTACACTTTCTTAACCAACCCTCAGCCCTAGTGAGCTAAGTCAAATAAAGCAAAAGTTTAGACTTGGCAGATAATAAGGATTAGCAAAGCAGGTGTGGTTTGAAGTCAAGGGAAGAGGAGGGAAGGATTTTTTTAGAGTCCAAGGGAGAGTATTATCGAAATGGCTGTTTGGAATAATAAATCTAGTTTGGATAAGGAAACGTGAAAAGCCAGAGGGATAACAAAGTAAAATGAAGTGGTTAGATTAGACAAATCTCCAGTTTTGAGACTGAGGTTGAATTTGAGATGAGAGTGAAGAGCATGTTCAAGAAGCAGTAAAAAAGTGGAATACAGAGCTTCTGTTGTATGTTGTCTTCCCTCTGTTAGAACATAGGCTCCTTGAGGGCAGGGACTAGCATATTTGCTTATATTTTGTGTTTGTTTCCCCTGCTTTTAGCACAGTGTTTGGCACACAGTAAGCACTTGATAAAATGCTCTGTCTGTGTGGGTCTCTCTTTGTCTCTATCTCAGTCTCTCTGCCTCTGTCTCTCTCTGCTCCATTTACTCCCTCTCTCTTGCTCTCTGTCAGACAGGAGAATTTCAGAGTCTGAAGCCTTAGAAGTTGAACAATGGTGAATGTTACTGGATGTTCTGAATTTATGAGGTCACTAGATAATTCCTCAACAGTCTTTATTTACTTTATAGGCATGACCTGGATGTCAATTAATCAACCGACATTTATTAAGCAACTACTGTGTGCCAGGCACTATGCCAGGGACTGGAGATATACAAACATGCCCTTTTGTTATGATTATCAAGTTTAATGTTTATTAAATAATTAATCTGACTTTGTTTCCAATAAATCTATTTAATTATTGCTCTTCTGTTTCCTACCAGATGTAATTCTAAAACATCCTAAAGATGTTTATGTGGTATTATAGTACCAGCCAGCAATGAAATTTGAATTAGGCTTTCCTTAAGTTATTTCATTTAAAGAGCATTTGGGAAAATTATTACCCTGTAATCTTTAGTCTTCCTCTTCTTTTTTAGATTCAAATCCCAAGTACTGTTCAGGAGCATTGCATCTGGCAAGGTTATTGTAGAATTAGCAGAGACACCAAAGTGATGAATGGGCCCAGCACTGGCTGTGATATAGATGCTATCCCTATGGGGCTGCAACAAGCAGGATTTTTCATACGGACAGACTCACATGGAGGACAGATGGGAAGAAAATAAAAATGAGCTGATTTATTGAACTAAAATTCCATTTCTCTTTTGCCTCATTGATTTTGTACATATTATAATTATGGAAACTTCTTTAACACAAACTATAAAAGGATATTGCCTCATCTTAGTAGGGGTAAATTGCTTTGAAGCTAAGGTTCAATGTGTATTGCCAGTCAGCTGTTTACCCTATCTAGTCCTATCATACTGCACCAATGACAGGAAGACTATCTATGTTGTCTAGTCCTTGCCTTCAAGAAATGAGTTTAGTCATTATTTTATTTTGTTTTTGTGTTTTTTTTAATCCATATACTAATTGTGTTATTTTTGCCCAATCGTCATCTCCAAACTTAGCAATTTCCTCTATGCATGAACCATTGAAAAGTCACAGCTATATCTTAATTGGGGAGGGAGGAAATGAGATCACTAAAAAAAATCTGATAAATATCTGGCATTTGAGCAATGTAGCTGACAGCTCCGAATGAAAGAAGATACATGACTATATACAATATGTGCACACAAAGCATACTTGTTATGGTACCTAACAAACATAGACATAAGATTACATCTTTTCAATAAACCCAAGTTCCATCACCAAACTACCCCACACTGTGAAATATCTGACGCTCTCTAATAATGGTGCTAATGAAGAGATGTTTGGGGAGAAAGAGGGGGCAGGAACAGAATATTAGAAAAGCTGCACGTCAAAAGTGAGGTTGCAGGCAGAGCAGAGCAAGACAGCTGGTTGGATCTAATCTATTATGGGAACGTGTCTTGTAGGAACATTAAATCTAAGCCAGATTTGAAAGAAAAATGCAGGCTTCCAACCAGTTAATTGGGTAGCTTAGATTTGGGTGTTCCTTACGCTAGCTTGTTCTCTCTTTCTCTCTAGTATGAAATAGTACAACTATTTGGTACATGGTTTCCATCTGCAGATATCTCTTGATCAGATATCCTAAGGTGATGTGCAGGTGGGAGGTTAAGCTCAGAAAGCCAGAAATCTCAGTAGTATTTTTAACAACATTATAACTAACCCCCCAAGTACTGATTTGTCAGAATCAATTGTGGTTCAGAATGTTGTTAGTCACAATATAAAATTTGCTCTTAGGATAAAGACACCACTTAATGAACTGTAATTCTTGTTCTAACCCCACCTTGGAGGCATTTCTCATCAATGTGATAAAAATCACAAGCCAGGTGCTGCAATGCTTTTTTTTTTTCTTTCAAAATCATACATCGCATCCTGTCACTAAGGAGAAAAAAAAAGAAAAGCTTAAACAAATTTGTGGAAGAAACTTTTTCCCAGGTGTTATTTTGATAACAAGGGCCCAATGGAAAGTTCAGCCATAATAGTCTGAATGGATAAAATAAGTTACCAAATAAGTAACACCAAAAATTCTGCATTAAGAAATGTCATATAGAAAAAAGAAACGGGTAAATATTCTAACTCTTTCTCTTACTACTTTTAAGTCTTCTGAAGTGTTCATCTGCTAAATCATATGATATTCAGTAAGGAAAGAAATTCTATAGCAGAAAAAGCAAGGAAGGAAGGAAGGAAGGATAAAAAGGAGGGAGGGAGGAAGAAAGAGACAAAAAAGAAAAAGAAAAAAGAAAGACAAAGAGAGAAAAAAGAAAGAGAAAGAAAGAAAAAGGCATGACCTGTATGTCAAATAATAGAAAGAGAGAAAGAAAAGGAAGGAAGGAAGGAAGGAAGGAAGGAAGGAAGGAAGGAAGGAAGAGGAAGCAAGGAAGCACAATAAGTAAGGTGAGAAGAAAAATTCAAATCATTTAGTTTTGCCAAGATCAAGTTGAGTAAAAGTCTTTCAGCAACTGCTCAGCCCTAAAGCTATACAGGAACAACCTGGAGGAACTTGAAGTTTGCTTATGGATTTTTTTCATCTCTTTTCCCACTTCAAGTTGACTTTTTTCCCTTTAAGCCAGACTTCTTCTTCAATTTTAAGGCTAATAATTCTTTTTGCAAGATGTAAAAAAGAAAGTCAAGCTTTCCCTCTGCGTCCCAACCTGGAAGCAGAGAAAAGACTTTAACTTGTGGCTTCTCATCTCATTTTCCAGCCTCTCAGAGCACATAGCCCTGGGTTTTGCACTGGGACCATGTGTAATTTAATTGGATTCAGGGGGTAAGGGTGGGAAAAGGATGATAAAGCTGTGTGAAAATTTTCACACAAAAGCACACCACCCAATTTACATTTTCATTGGCTTTACAAAAAATATTTCACCTAGCAGAGTTTTTCTAATTTTGGCCATCATTGAAAAATTAGCATGTGCCTGAGTGAAAACCATTGTGCTCTATTTTGTGATACAATCAACAACAGAGAAGGAATCTGGAGTCTACAAAATTAAAGATGATAATGTTTTCATTTGCTCCAGCCACTTTTTTTCCCTTTAACCTAGTTTTAACTGCATTTACTTGGGGATTTTTTTCTTATGAAAATAGTATTATGTGTGACATTCAGGCTTCCAAAAATGATTAAAGCCATAAAAATGTCTTTGATTATAAGTATTAGAAAACCACAAATAACAGTTGATAAATAAATCCTAAAGTGTCAAGAATAGGAAGAGTTCTGGTCAGATTTTATTCACCATCTGATATAACTATTCTTTCTTTGTTGTCTAAAGGTAACAAACGAATAACTGACCAGTACAAGGAAATATCATGCATGAATGGCTGATTAAGCAACAAGAATTTATTAAACACTCTATGTGTCAGGTGTTCTGCTAGGTCCTTGGGATACAAAGTAAAAAACAAAACATTCTTTACCCTTTAAGAGCTTGCATTCTACGGGAGGAGATAACATGTGTGTACATGCATACATACACACATATGCATATGTGTGTATGTATGTATGTACACACACTCACGAAATCAATGCAAAGTAATTTGGGAGGAAGGACACTCAAAGTTGGGGAGGAGTAGGAAGGAAAAGCTCTGTATAAGGTAGTACTTTGGGTGCTGAGCATCAAAGGAAGTGAAGGTTTTTATTACATATGTAATATATATACATATATACACATGTACACTTGCACATATACATATATATGATATATATGATATATCATATATTGCTTTAGATGATATATTACATATATAAGACATGAATATATCATTACCATGCCACTTTATATACAGATCTCTATACACCTTCATATGGCAGAGAATTTTTAAGGAAGGATGGGAGCATTCTATGGGCCAGATTTCTATTGTCATTAGTGGAAGGATTAAGTCAATTATTTATTTAAGGAGAAAGGTCCTTTTAATAAACAAGATTATGCAAAAATGATTTATTGACCTTCATTCTACTACTTTCTTATGAACCTGAAGCCCCAGAATTGTTAATAGTTCAAAACCCAAATACAATAAAATAGATTATAATTGCCCCTTTGAGACATAGATGCAGCTTGCTTTATGTAATTGATATGCTTATAAAATTCAGTCTGCAAACCACTTACAGGGTGCCTAGATTTCATTTGTTTGCTTTTTCTTTTGAAATTGGTACCTATTTTCCCATTATTCCTTATACTTTTTTAATTACCAAGGACCCACTAATATTCATCTAACTCATCAGATCAATACAAAGAATTGCTTTTGGAAATGATCACTGTGAAGCATTCAGCAAAAGGGAAAAGCTGGAGATGGGTGATCAGTAACAGGACGAATTATCACATGACCATTCGTGCAGACTTTTTCAGACAGTTCTGTAAAATTATGAAGTTAAAACCTTAAATTAATGAATTGGCCAACCAAACAAAGCTCTTTTAAGGTATACCAAAATATATAAGTCCAGCTTAGGAAACTTTCAAGTTTTAATAGAAAAGTTTCAGTGACCCAGGAAGCATATTTTCAATTGTATAAAATGTTTGTGAATGATTTTTCCCCAGTAAATTAGGAACAAAGAATATTTTGAACATTTTTATGCATTTATTTGATACATCTTATATAAGTGTGTACATGAAGGAATAGGAAGGATTTTAAAACAATTTAAAACTTTTGGAAGTTCTGCTTACTTCAATGCATCAAAAAGACCCTGATTTCATCACTGCTGGTACTCTCTACTCCGTTCAAAATGCTACCCCAGGGGTGGGGAACCTGTGGCCTTGAGGCCACATGTGGCCCTGTAGGTCCTCAAGTGCAGCCCTTTAACTGAATCCAAACTTCACAGAACAAATCCCTTTGTTAAGGATTTATTTAGGATTTAATAAGAATTTATTTATTTATTATTTATATATTGTTTATATTTTTAAAATCCTTTTATTAAGGGGAATCTTAATAAATCCTTATTAAATCCTAAATAAATCCTTAATAAAAAGATTTGTTCTGTGAAGTTTAGATTCAGTGAAAGGGTTGCACTTGAGGACCTAAAGGGCCACATGTGGCCTTGAGGCTGCAGGTTCCCCACCCCTGTCTACCCCTTTACCTCAGGAGATGAGTTGGATGAATTGCTGTGTACTAAAAATTCAGCCATTGATGGTCAATCTTCTGGAGATTAATCTCTCCTGATTTAGTTGGAGTGGTCTTTGGATGACAAATACAGTCCATTATTGGGACTCCATGCACCAAGCTTTGCCAGCTTAGTCAGAACTGCCAGCACTTGTATTCTTTATGCAGAGATCCCACCACTGGGCACACAGACCCCAGGAACTCAAAGACAGAAAGCAAGGTGCCATATGACCAAAATTTTTATAGCTACACTTTTTGGGATAACAACTGGAAGCAAAGTGAATGTTCATCGATTCAGGAACAGCTCAGAACAAGTTGAGGTACATGAATGAAATAGAATTATTGCTTTTTAAGAAACAAATGAGGAATTCAGAGAAATATGAACATTATGAACTGACATAAAATTAAGAATTCACAACTATAAGCACATAAATTACAATTATGATGATAGAGATTAAAGGATCAATAATTTCACTGATACAAGAAACTCCACAGATGAGGAATTTCCTCTACCAGTGCAGGTCAGCACCCTCTTAGCAATTTGCTTTTTTTGCCTTAGAATGTTTTCTAGAGTACCCTGTATGTGTCTGTGTGTGTGTATGTGTGTGTGTTTGTGTGTGAGTGCACATGCTTGTGTGTCTATGTCTATGTGTTTGTGTATTTATGGAAGTTCAGGGAAGGGATATGGATATTGGTAAGTGACTGTGAGTTATGTTGGATCAAGTTGTTCCCCTATACAAATCTCAAAACCGAGTAAACTGTATTGTTAGGGAAAAAAATCTGGCTAGGCACCAAAATAACATTTTAAAATAAGTATCTTATTCTACTTTCTTCACACCCCCCACTTATGGCATATTTAGTGCATTTTTTTTTTTAGAACAAGAATTACATTTCTTTAAGTATATAAGAATGAAATTAGAATTTTGAGTAACATCCTTTTGGATTGTCATTAATTCAGCAAATTCATACTTAGGGTTAGTCTTATTATTCTTTAAAATGCACTCCAATTTCTCAGAATTTCTTTGCAGCCAGTCCTAGGTGGATTCATCCACCCTCTCAGATTCCCTAACCTCTCAATCTAATCCACCATTAAGATGCTCCAGAAATTTTATCTGGAACCCAAGAACAACTTAGAAGCACAGAATATTTTCAGCTGATGAAGCACATAGTGTATCCAATTCAATCAAGCAAACCTGAATTTGTGACCGTATAATAAACAAGAAACTGTGTTAGGCCTAGGAATACAAAACTATAAAAAAAAATAAGTCCCTACCCTCAAAGAGTTTCAAAAAGGGGTAGTTTACTGGGCATTCTACTAGAAAATAAAACCCTAAAACAAAAAGCTAATGAACCATTGTTGGACTGCCATTGGCAAAGTGAAATTTTTCTCATTACAAGTATGAATAAATGTATTTGGCTAGGTATACACACATCTACATGGAATGGCATATAAGCTCGTAATAGATGTGTATGCCCTAAGTGTATGTGAGTAAGTAAATACATATAGATAGATAGATAGATAGATATAGACATAGATATGCTATTGTTTTGTCAGTTTCAATTGTGTTTGACTATCTGTGACCCCATTTGGGGTTTTCTTGGAAAAGATACTGCAGTGGTTTGCTATTTCCTTCTCTCTGTCATTTTATAGATGTGGAAACTGAGGCAAACAGTGTCAAGTGACTTGCCCATGGTTACACAGAGAGTGTCTAAGATTGGATTTGAACTTAGGTCTTCCTGACTGTAGACCTGACTCTCTATCCACTGCACCACCTAAGTTCCCCAATATGGGTAAATAGAATTCAATGTGCACACATGTGCAGACACATACACATGCACACACACACCGAGATGCATAGCCTATGGAAGCATGTCATGGAGACTATATTAACATAGATTCTTTTAATGTATGGGTTGAATTAGATCTTTGTTGATGTCTCCTTCCAATGCTCGAATTTTGTGAAATTCTGTGGATTATGAACAGCACCAATCAATTTGGAGGCAGGAATACCCAGGTTCAAGTGCTGTATCTGATACACATTAGCCATATAATCCCGGAAGGTGTGAGATAAGGTGGCAAGGAAAGACAGACAGAAAAACAGACACAGAGGCTGGAAGAGATAGAAACACACAGACACAGACACAGACAAAGACAAAGGTAACTATACAAAATGTTTTATTTTGGCTTAAACAATACATTGTGTTGCCAGCCTCTTTCTTCTATGTTCACCCCCAAATGACATACATGATATTATGGTCATGTTCAGAATATGTTGATTAAACAACCAAATCAACCTTTAAAAAAAAGTATAGGTTGCAGGGGGTGAGGGTGACAGGGTCATGGTCCAGGTACTTATGGTCTCTTCCTGAAAAGCCAGAACTTATTAGTAAGCTCCTTCTTAGTAAAGGACACCGATACTTGACCATTTCAAGAGATCCATGAACTTATCCATATGGGTATGCCTTCCACTGATGTGGATTGTAATATATTCATCCCTTCTCAGCCTGAATGATTCTTGCCTATATCTTTCCTTGAATCTTACAAAAAAGGATCTACTGCCCAAGCTCCCAAAAGTCTTCCTCTCGGTCTTTTAATATGTTATGGGTATTATTCCAGCACCAGCAGTCCACTTACTATCCCTTTTCTTGCTACATGACCTGCCCATTTGCCCTTCTGGTTATTGAAGGTTAGTGATTTTTTTTTTTTGCACACGAGGCATTGTTAGTATGCCTCAATTAAAATATAGTCTGTCATGCTTGTGGCTGTCCTGGTCCTTTATACTTCTTATTGGATTCCTTAAAATTTTGATTCTTTCCTAATTGTTGAAGACAACCACAATATTGCCCTTGATAATGATGAAAACTTAGTGGTGAACCTTATTTGCTAAGTGCTTAAATGTACACACTTCTTAATTACTAAGCACTTAAACAATCTAGGTTTTTTTTGGGGGGGGAGAAAACTCTACAATTTAACACTACACTAGATAAAGGGACAGCTAGGTGGTGCAGTAGATCTAGCGCTGGCCTTGGCATCAGGAAAACATCTTAATGAGTTCAAATCCAACCTTAGAAACTTACTAGCTATGTGATCCCGGGCAAGTCACTTAACCCTGTTTGCCTTAGTTTCCTTATTTGTAAAAATGAGCTTGAGAAGGAAATAGCAAGTCATTTTCAGTATCTTTGCTGCAAAAACCCCCATGAAGAGTCAAACACGACTGAATAGCAGCAACACAGCAGATGAGACAAAAGAACCAAAAGTTTTCGTTACAATGTTCACTCTCATAGTGTTCATTTGCTCCCAAATTCTTTTTGTTACCACCACCACTGAGAGACACGTAAAGATGTTTGCTAAAATTCTGGAATCAGGTTCCATACAAACACAATTTTACAGAAGTAGGATGATATGATTTAGAATCAGAAAGATCTGAATTCAAATCCCACTTCTGAAATATACAATCTGTGTGATCCTGGGTATATCACTTAACTTCACAGGTTCCAAGGCAATTCTCTAAGATTATAAGTAGCAGAATTCGTATATGTAAGACATTATTAAATAATCTGTTTCAACTCAATTACTGGATACAATGAAATTGTTTCTTTACTTTGTATTTATTGTCATTTTATTTTTTTTTATTTTTTATTTTTTTTAGGCAATTGGGGTTAAGTTACTTGCCCAGGGTCACACGGCTAGTAAGGGTCAAGTGTTTGGTCTGAGGCCGGATTTGAACTCAGGTACTCCTGAATTCAGGGCCAGTGCTCTATCCACTGCGCCACCTAGCTGCCCCAGTATTTATTGTCATTTTAGACAAATTTGTACAGCTGGTGGTAATTTCCAATCTTATTTACATCTTTTTTCAATACACTGTAAAAGAGAATCTTGCTATTTTCTATGGTACTTAAAAGCAACAAATGACATCAAATGTGGGTGCATCTCTCACTGCATCTTATTTCTCACACTAGTGTTCACAGTGGCTGATTCATATGGAATTCTGTATGACTGATTCACATGTAAACATAGAATGTCCAAGTTGAAAAGGACCTAAGAGACAAGTGAGTATAACCTCCTCATTTTACAAGTGAGAACATTGAGACTCAGAGCAATAAAGTCAGTGGACTGAAACCACTCAGCAAGTTTAGTTATAGAGCTCAAAGTAGACCCCCTATTACCACCCCAATGTTCTTACCATTACACCTGCCACTGTCTCCCTAAAATTCTCTCAATAATTTTGCTTCAGATAATTTTCACTAGGGCTGATGTCCAAATGTTTTAGACCTACAAAAGGCATAAATTAAGTCACCCAGGATATGGAATCTGGGACATCTTGAAATGAGCATAGAAAAAAAAATGAAATAAGGATAGGGAGTGCTCTCTGAGCAATCAGCTGAGAAAAAAAGAAAAAATACAAAAGCATAGTATATTGATCAAGTTGGAGGAATAACAAAAGCAATGCTTCCCTGAGTGTTTATGTGACTGTGCAGTCAGTGGGGGATTTGTTCTTGGAGCTTGTTGGGGTGATAAGATATCAGTCCAACACATATAGACACATGAATCCAGATACATTGTGTAGGAACCTGACAATATACAGTAGGATCAGTAGATCATTTGCCAGTGGAGCATTTGAAAACCTGAATACTGTCTGTCAAGTCATTTGATAGAATGGACCATCTTTATACTGGGTAGACAGATTTATTCAATGGAAGAATTCCTCAACAAGTCAAAGTGCAACTTCTTCCTTCCCCACCCCACCTCCCACCCCTTCCCCAATACTTGTAAACCCTGTCAGAAGCTAAAACTTCCTATATTTCATTCACTGGGACATCCTACTTTCCTCTAAGGGAAAACAAATAATTCTCTACAATGCAACTGATTGCCATAACAAACAAATAAATATTAACTTTGGTACCTGAAAAACATTTCCCTTGTCAACTTGACATTACTTGTGTTGGGGAGAAATATCCCATTTAATTAGCAGAGCGTATGACATGTGGAAGTTTGCAACTTTCACTTTAAAGCACTCATAGACTGTTTGCTCCTAACTAATGCATTTTCTTTCTTTATTTTCACAACTGCACTCACTTTCTAATCATTAAAAGCTTACGGCATTGAGTGATAGTAAATGGCTTTTGCCTGCTGTGGGGATGAAAAATTATAATTGTCATCATAAAAGACTGAAATCAAATGAGAGATGAAAGCTTATAACTGGAAGAAAAGTAAAAGATGTTAAATAGGGATCAGACTTAAAAATTTCAGAAATGGTTAATGAGATGATGGGTGGCAGGTTAAGCTGTACTACCTGGAGCTTAACTGAATATTTTGGAAAGTATCTTCATGGTGCTTCTTTCATAGTGTCAGAGGCACTTTCCAAATTTCAACAACTATAGGAATTTCAAAGCAATCATCATTGGTACATCTGTATTTTTCAGCAATAGAAATTATTTTTACATAAATATGACAAAAATATGCATATGCAAAAGTAATGATACAGTACAGATTTGGGCAAAAATATTATTTTGAAAAGATCAAAGTGTTTATTACTGAATCTAGTGCAGTTCCCTTTTTTCATTCCTTCTTGTTTAAATCAATTTCAAAGTTTAGGAAGTCCCTCCCACCAACTCAACCTGTATTGTGATTTTCAAAAAGTTAAGCAACTTGTCCATGATCACACAACTGGTAAATTTAAGGTGAGATTAGGACCTGTGTCTTTTTGACTCCAGGTCCAACAACTCTATCCACCATGCCTCGCTGACTTTCCTGTTTGAAGAATTGGAGAGTATGATGCATCTTTCCCAAGGTATGTCCTAATGGATGGAACTAGTAAGTGAGAAAGAATGTAGAATTAATAGAGAAGTATGAACTAGAAGGACAAGAGTGAAGAATTTTGAAAGACTTTGCATGATCTTACATGAAGGATATGACATATAAAGATGAAATTTATCCTTGCATGTTATTTATATTATAACCTATCTTTAATGTATAGTAATCCATAATAATTGAGTAGTATGCTAATACTTTCAGTATTAGTAAGATTAAAATTTACTTATGGAAACATATTAGTATAATTGGAAATTAGAAAAAAATTGCTTTGAAGTAATAAATATATAAAACACTTTATGAATAAAATAGAAAACATTGAATATATAATACCAATATTGTGGTAATATACCAGAGTAATTCAAAGTGGAGGAGATAGTGGAGTGAACAATCAACCAAACAGCAAAAAATCAGCAAATTCAAAAGTTGGAGAATTATAGAAAAAGCTAGAAGAAAAATATTCCCTTGCTCCCTCTTTTTATCTGGTAGAGAGCTGTGGAATTCTATAGGACTTTAGAGAATAGAGAGGGAGGTGTCTCTGGCTGGTCTACAAGAGAAGAGAATCCCTCAGACTTGGAGATGTAAATGAGTGAGGATTTACTCATATGTTTAGGACTAAATAGGACAATGGAGTTATACAACCAGCCAATCAGATCTGGCTAAATTCAGGTAAAATGGTTGATCCAGAAACCCCATATGGAGATAGTTTCAGAGAGAGTATCAAAATGTATTTACATATTCCAAAATCTAATCATACAACAATACAGCACTTAAATGAAAGGAGGTTTCCTACACTGGTTTTTGCCAATGATTGTAAGAACAAAGTATATTGTCACAGTGTACTTTTCTTCATGAACTCTTTCTTCATAGTATGTAAGTCTCTTGGTTAGTACTAGAATAGAATAGAATTGAAGAGATTAATCTTCTTTTCCCACTACCAGAATATTTCCTTTTAGGCATTTATGAAAGAATGTGAACTCTGACTTTAAGGCTGATTAATTGGGTTGATTTTGTAAATTAATTTTAGGAATTGTTTTTCAGGTGTCAATACCTGATTTAAGATAAAGTTGAATTTGTTCACACTCCTAAGCAATTTAAGAGCTAATGCTACGCTATCATCCAATGCCTACTCTAATTATTTGGTCAATGTTTGCTCTTGGCAGTCTTGGTACTGTTAGTAATCAGGACGTAATAACTGAGTAATATGCTAATAATTTTATTACTAATAAGATTGACTTTTAACATATTAGTTTCATTGGAAATTACAAAGTTTTATATCTTGAAAAATTTACCTTGAAGTAAATGTAAGAAGTACTTTATTAATCAAATAGGCATAATTAAAGAGAAAACATTAGACGGTCAAGTAATACTAACATTGTAATACATTATTATTCAAAGAATAACTCAAAGTGAAGGGGATAGGATAGTGAACAATCAATCAACCAATCAGCAAGCATTTAAGTGCCTAGTCTATGCCAGGCCCAGAGCTATATGCTAAAGATACAAGTATAAAGACTAAAACAGTCCTACTTACAGAGAGATTACATTCCAATAGGTCCTAAAAGTAGACACCCAATATTGGTTTTGAATAAGTGAAAACAGGTCTAGATTTGGGTAAATTGTAAGGTTTATGTTTGGAATTCAGTCACCTCCTCCTTTCAGCACCTCCTCCCCCAATCTATTTAATTGCTTTTTTAAAAAAATTCATTAAAACAATCAACTTGAGGGAAGCTCATAAAGATTTGAAAAGCTGTGACATGGAACTTCACTTGCCCTTCATATTCAGTCATCTTAGGATCATAGACTAAGAGTGGAATGAACGTTAGGGTTCATCAAGATGAACTTTCTTACTTTGTAGACAAGGAAACAGGTTAAATGACTTTTCCAGATAGTAAATATATGGGATAGGATTCAAACCCAAGCCTTCCTGACTCCTGGTCTACTGTTCTAACCACTTTACCTCACTCTATTTTGATGTTCAGCATGGTAGTTAACTACAAGTTATTGACTCTCTAATAAGTATTAGAAAATATGCCCAAGAGGATGAAATAATAAATGAAAGAACAAATCATTTTTGAAATGGAAGTCAGAATTTTGAACAAATAAGGCAATACTACTGGTAATATTTTAATTCTTCAAGAAGGATGATTTCTTTCACAGGGCTCCTACCTCAATTCACATAGATCAAAACCTCTAAAACTTAGTCACTGGTCTTCATGGCATGCTATGACTTGAAAAATTAACCATAAGGTACCTAACCTCCTGGCAATGAAACTCTCCAAATAGTTAGCTTGATCCTAAGGTGACAGAGAACATCTGTTGCCAGCTTCATACTCAATCTTTTCCAGGTTGGTAGGACCTGACAGAGGTTTTACCTTCAAAAATTTAGCGTCACCTTCATGCCACAGTGAGGCATCACAGTAAGACTTCAGTGGAGATACAATGAATAACTAAGGAAATAATGTAGTCTTCTTGAAAGTAAATTTCCATCTGTCCTCCAACCACCTAACTCTTTCTCCACTTCTAATAAACTAGATTGGTTTAACACATGTCACAGTGTCACTGAGGCATGTGTTCATGCTTCATATACTTGTGAAAATATTCATAAATAACTCTCTTTGAGGGAGATGGTATGCAGAGGTAATGCCCCAGTGCTAAGAAACTGGCTTACTATAGAGCTAGTTTGAACTTTTCCATCTGAATAATGGGAGTGAATATTTTCAACATGTCTATACAGTCTTGTATTTTTAGCATATATGGGCTATTTATCTTTTATTTCTAAATTATTTGGCCCTGGACTTCTATTCTAATACTATTCTCAGAAATGTTTATAAAGGGAAGCAAATCAAAACATGTGAAGGATTCAGCAGAAATCCACACCCATTAAAAATATGTGTGTATGAATGTGTGTGAATATATATATTCATTTATGTAAATATATTTATTTTATATTTATATGTAATATGTAAATTTATTAAGTATATTTATTAATATAATTATATGTACAGATTATATATATGTGTGTGTATATATATGTATATATATACATAAAACCAACAGCTTTAAGTACATTTCATTTACTTAAAATGAATTAGAGAATACTAAAATGTTAGAGTCTTAGATAGAACACCCTCTTTCTACAGATTAGAAAACTGACGGCCTGGAAAGGAGAAGTGACTCACTCAAAGTCATACCACTGGTCAGTGACAGAACTAAAACTAAAACCAAGACCACCCTTTTCTTTGCTCTGTCCCTTGCTATATAAAATTGAATATCCATAATCAAACAATAATCTCTCTATTCTTCAAAATGAATTTATTAATTATATCCAATGTTTTATAACCTCCTGAAAGAAGAGTAATATCCAGGTTATGTTTGGACTCCAACAAAATAGTTAAAACTTTAAAACACAAAATCTGTGTTTGCCTCTGTTTATAAAGGATATAACTTTGAACGTTTTTAAACATCCACTCTCAGGCTGAATAGAACGCTCGCACATACATACATACAAATGACAATTTCCCTTCTGCAAGGTCAACTCCAAACATAGCCACAGACTTTTCTCCCTCATGGGATGATATTTCTTCCCTGAATCTTCAAGTAGCCCCAGAATGAATTTTATTGTTTATCATATGGTTCCCTGTTGTCCTGTAGATTAGCAGTTAGTCTTTCAAGGACAGCAGTGTCTTTTAATTGCTTCTCCCCTTAAATTAGCATGCAGTTTGAATTTCCAACATAGGACTAGCAATTACCAAACAGCCTAATCTATGTATATGGGAAAGATATCAGACTTTTTATAAAGAAATACTGGCCTGCAATGACCAAATCCTAATCTACACTTAAAGCAATACACAGCAAAAACAAGTCAGGATGAGTTAAAAAATAGAAAAGTAGATAATGGAACAGATACATAAGGAAAGACTAGAGGAAAATGAACACAGCAGCCTAATACTTAATAACCATAAACTACTGCAGAGAAGATTCTCCATTTGACGAAAACCGCTAAGAAAATGGGAATGCAGTTTGGCAGAAAATAGATTCAAACCAGCAACTTCCACCATACAAAATGAACTTCTTAAAGGTAAAAGGCCACATCATTTTTTTAAAAGAGGCAAATGAATGTCAGTGATTTTTACATCTATGGTTAAGTGGAAAACTCCTAACTAAACAAGATAGAGGTATGGTTTTAAAAGATGGGAAGAAAATTTGGATTACACAAAATATAATTCAATTCAATAAGCATTTTAATTGTCTACTATACCAAAGTCTGTGATAGGTGCTAAGGATTCAAAGACAAAAAAAGGAAACAGCCTCCCATAAACTTATTTGTACTGGTTGGCTATGGTATATGCAAAGATAGTAAGTATTTATTAAAGTGAATTAATAACTAAAAGTAAATTAGTAAATTTTCTAAAAATTTGAAGTGTTTTCATAAAATCAATGTACCTAGAATAGGAAGAGATACTATCTCATGGAGAAAAAAAAATCTATCAAGTATTTCTGTATCTAAAAAAAATGATATTAAGGGCACTATGTCAAATATTTAAGGGGAACATACTTTCCTCAGCATATGTGTTCAAAGATATGGATAGTTTTCAGAAGAAGAAATAGGTTTGCCTTTCAGTGCACATGAAAATTTCTAGTTTTTAATCTGATATTTCATCCCTCATGCATTAAACTAGCAAAGATGATAAAAGACTAAAATAGTAAAATAGTAAGTGTTAGAGGACTCTGGCAAGACAGGCACACTAAATTCTGCTACTGGAGTTGTGAATTGGTGGAATTAGCCAATATCAATTACAAGAGCAAAGTCACCTGACAGATGGATTGGAGAATGGACAGTGAGAAGATAAGAGATCAGGAAACTATTGTGATTATGGAGAGGCAAAGAGGTCGTAGTGGTAGAGTGAATAAAAAGAAGGGGAAGAATGTAGGTGACCTTCTGTAGGTAGAATCAACAGAATTTAGCAACTGATTGAGTAGGAATAGTAAAGTAAAGACTTAAGGGAAGAGTCAAATTGAAGGTTTCTAGTCTAAGCAAAAAAGGACAAAGCTGTCTTCAACAGAAACAAGGAAGATGGGAAGAACAGCAGATTTGGACACCAAAAAAAGGTGATTTTAGTTTTGAAATATTGAGTTTGAAGTTCCAAATGGATATTTTAATGACTATTTTGAACAAAAAGTTAGAAATTTGGGACTATATCTAAGGGAAGAGATTGTAATAGAGAGAAAAAGAACTGGTGGTTATCTTCAATGAAGCGATGGAAGTGAATATAGAGAGAATATAGAGAATTGAAGATAGAACCATGGGGAACACCTAAAGCTAAGGGACAGGAAAAGGCAGGCAAATCAGTAAAGGTGACCAAAAATAAATGACTTAGCCAAGTAGGCTAACTAAGAGAGAGCAGTGTCTTAAAAGTCAAATAAAAACATAGCATCAAGAAAGAAAGGTTTTCAACAGTCAAATGCAGCTGGAAGGTCACGGAGAATTAGGTCTGAGAAAGCCCCAGGCTTTTATGCTAAGAAGTCATTGGTGACACACATTTTAAACCTTATAAAGGTCACTGATAAAAATAAAGCCTCCTCCCACCCCTTACATGTTAAGATATTTATAACATCACTTTTTGTAGTAGTTGTTTGGGTTTTAATCCTAGCTTGGATACTTATTGTCTGGGTGATCTTCGGGAGAAAAAGTAGATACCCATTAATAGGGGAATGGTTAAGTAAATTTTGGTTCAAGTTCAGTTGTTTTTCAGTCATGTACAACTTCTACATAACCCTATTTGGGGTTATAACATCTTGGTAAAGATACTGAAGTGGCTTATCATTTCTTTTTCAACTCATTTTACAGATGAGGAAACTGAAACAAATAGGGTTAAATGAGTTGCCTGGGGCTAGTAAGTGTCTAAGGCCAGCTTTGAACTCAGGAAGATGAGTCTTCCCGACTCCAGATCCCCTACTTTAACCACTGTGCCACCCAGATGCCCCAAGTTTTAGAACATGAATGCAATAGAATATAAGAAGTGGCCAAATGTAATGAACACAGAGAAGCATGGAAAGACTTACATGATTTGATACAAAGTAAAGTAAGCAGAGATAAAAATATATGGATATAACAATGTAAATGGAAAGAACAACCACAGAGAATCAAAAGCTTTATTGAAAAATTACAAAGAATAAGCAAAGAGATACAAGAACAAACTCCCATTCCACTCCTTTAAAGAGGTAGAAAGTCACAAGTATGCAACATTACATATATTTTCACTTTCGATAATATGTTGTTAAGTCTTAATTTTTTTACCTTTTCCTTTTTTTTCTTAAAAGTATTATTGGCTCTCTTTGTGGTAACAAAGAACTGGAAGTTATGGGGATGCCCATCGATTGGGGAATAGCTAAACAAGTTGTGGTATATGTTTGTGATGGAATACTACTGTGCTATAAGAAATAAGGAGTTCAATGATTTTAGAAAAAAAAACATGAATAGACTTGCATGAATTAATGAAGAGCAAAATGAGCAGAACCAAGAGAACATTGTATACAGTAACAGCAATACTGTTTTAACAACAACTTTGAGCAAATAAGTCATTCTGAATATTATAAATAACTAAATTAACTACAAAGGCCATATGAAGGAAGTTACTATCTGTATCCAGAGAAAGAACTGATAAATAGAAGCATATATAGAATGATTATATATATGTGTGTGTATGTGTGTGTGTGTGTATGCATACACATATATATGCATATTTATATATACCAGTTTGTGTCTAATCATAGCTGTCTCTAGAGTGGGAGGAAGAAAAAAAGAAATTTACATGAAAACTTCATTATATATTTAAAAAGAAATAGCAAGTCATAAATATCTGAGGTTTCATGTATAATCATCTTTTTTATTATACTATGTTATGGAAATACTTGTTTTATTCTATAAATTAAAAATAAATTTGGTTATATGGGATCGCTTTTTGGGAGAGAGGAAGAGAAGGATGCCAAGAGAAATTTCAGCAATGGAAAATATGTATCATTGAGGTAAGGGGCTAGGAGTAAAGTGAAAAGAGCTTTGGATTTGAATTCAGGGGGAGTGAGTTCTAATCCTGGCCCTGCTCTTTATTGCCTGCATCATCATGGGCAAGTCATTTAAATTGTCTGAACCCTCTATAATCAGCCTCTATAAAACAGAGCACTAACTGAAATCTTAAAAACCTCTTGACTCTAAATCTATGATAATAAAGCTGAGATTTCCTAGCCTTGGGGCAAAGGAAATACCAAATAAACAGGAATTTATGGCAAAAATCTGGTCCAAGATTCAAATGAGAATGATGGTATAACGAGGCCTTTACAGGACCCCCACTCCCCAGTAGATTCCTCTGGCTTGATAACAATGAGGAAGGACTGGAGTTTATGGCAGCCCAAGGGGACTGCAGATGAAAGGAGGCCTTCATAGATCTCATCAATCCTGTGATCTCATTATGATGCACTATCATTGTCCTTCACTAAGTTTCAACTTCAGAATTAAACAATGTAAAGAAAATATGAGAGGCCTGATGGCTTATCTTACATGGAGACAATATACCCATACTCAAATCATGCTTAAGTTTTAGAATAAGTTTAGTAATTTATTTTGGCCCACAAAACAATACACTTTTTTTTCTTATCTTCCTTGGTTCCTTGGTCATCTGAAGTAAAGTATTTTAAAATTTTAAGTAATCATTAGAAAACCATGTCCGAAGTTGCAGCTTTTAACGAACGATTGCTACACATTTTTCAGATCAGTATCTTGGTTTCCTGGCTCCGTGAGTAGCAGTTTCTAAGAATGTTTTTTGGCCACTGAGTAGCTGGTTATTACTGGATGCTCTCTGATTTAAATTTGTGGGGAAGGATTTGTTTGTATTATCTTCATCTTGTTTAAAAGTGACCTCTAAACCTCCATAAATTAGTCATAGAAACTGTCGGTTTGGAAGACAAGAAATGAGATTTATTCATAGTCAGCAACACCTCTGTTTGACCTTTATTAGAGGCCTTTCTTTTTATTTTTGTCCAAAGATTCTCAGATCATAGCTACATTTCACTGTTTGTTTTCCTTTAAATTGTATCTGTACTTGTACATCATTTGTTTGAGACCATTACTAGTGAATGGGACATAATTTTTCAAATGAAGAAAGTTGGCTTTTGCAAATGGTTATACAACAGGACCGCTAGTGTGGTTTTCATCCATGACACATTCCTATGGCCTCCTTTAATATATAGCTAATGACTTTCAAATACATATATAAAGACCATCCTAAAACACTGTATAAAATTATAACTATGAAAAACATTTTAAAAGGAATATTACATAGTACTTTTATTTGCTCATTTTAACATTTGCACCTAATATTTTTCCCCCTGCATATTCCAAAAGACTTTTAAAGTATGCAAACCAAGCAGGAATGTCTAGGAGTCTGGAAAACCTATAGAGGGAGGGGGAAATAAAGGAATGGAGGTAGGGTAGGATGAGGAAGTAGCCTTTATTTTTCTTCCTTCCATTTTCATCCCCTCCTTTGGTCCCGGGCTGCCTAGAGTTGATATGGCTTGGCTTAGATGAGATGGGAATCACTAACTTTATGCTTTCCAAGGTGATGGAGGATTATTAGGCCTTACCACCTGCCCTGGACCTCCAGTCTTACCATATGAACTGTCTCTATGCCCTCCAGACTACCAGAACTGCCATCTGACTTGAAATAACTATTTTATCCCCGCTGAGGCTTAACCTTCTTTACTATGCTGTCTCCCCCATTTAGACTATGATTTCTTTGAAAGCAGAGAGCATCTTTTTTTTTCTCTTTGTATCCATAATGCTTAGCACAGGGTTCAGTACATAGTAATTATTTAACAAATGCTTTTTGCAACCATCTATTAATTTATCACAATACTTCTTGTTATTAAAACATAACCAGATGAGGGAAGAAATATAGGAAAATATGTATTAGCAAAATTATTACAACAGCAAATTTCAGGAAATTATAAAGAGTGTCTAATTTCTACAGTTAAAAAAATTCAGAGCCAGCTGTGTATGTATATAGGATGGGGATAATTGTACCTACTTCACAGGCAGCTAGGTGGTTCAATGAATAGAGTGGCAGGCCTGGAGTCAGCAAGACCTAACTTCAAATCTTGCCTCAGACACCTACTAGCTGTGTGACTGTGGGGAGATCATTTAACCCTGTTTGCCTCAGTCTTTTCATCTTTAAAATGATCTGGAGGGGCAGCTAGGTGGTCCAGTGGATAGAGCACTGGCCCTGAAGTCAGGAGTACCTGAGTTCAAATCCGGCCTCAGACCAAACACTTGACACTCACTAGCTGTGTGACCCTGGGCAAGTCACTTAACCCCAATTGCCTTAAAAAATGATCTGGAGAAGGAAATGGCAAACCACTGCAGTATCTTTGCCAAGAAAATCCCAAATGGGGTCACAAGGATTTGAACATGACTGAGCAACAACATGGTCTTGTAAGATTCAAATAAGATAATGAATACAAAGCATTTTGTAAGCTTTCCTAGATCTGTAAAAATTTTTGCAAAGTTCTCTATAAACTTCAGCTAACATTGTTATCAAGATTTTAACTGTGGGGCTCTTAATCTCTGGGTCATTATTATTAAATTATTATTATTATTATTATTATTAAATAATTATAATTAATAATTATTATTAAATAAATATTTTACTGCATCCCCCCTTATACACACACACACACACACACACACTCACACCTTGATCAGTCAATCAATCAATAAGCATTTATCAATTAGCCTATCAGTCCTTGTGTTAGGATAAAGGGATACATATACCAATAAATGAAACAATCCCTCCCTTCAAAGAGGTTGCACATTATAAGGAGCGATAACATAGTCTTATAGCAAGAGTTACCAAGGCAAAGCATATTGTCATATTGTCACATAATCCCTCACATTTATAAATCTCTTTAAGTTTTACAAAGCATTTTTATCTAAAATAACCCTGTGAAATAAGTGTTGGATTATTATCGTTTGATGAGAAAACTGAAGAACAGAAAGGTCAGGTGACTTGTCAATCATCACACAGATAGTATGTCTCCTTGACTTGAATCTAGCACTTCAAACATAGGGTCTTGTGCCTTTTCTACTATTCTTTCTATATGTCCAAGTGGCCATTGTTTAAATGAAACTATATTTACCAATACTTGTTTATTTTGTTGCTTAATGATGAAATTCAAAGCATCATTGAGAAAGTAGAGCTATAAGTGACATTTAGGGTCACCTCTTCTAACCTCTTCATTTTATAGATAGAGAAATAGGACCAAAGAGTAAACTTGCTAAAACTCCCCTAGCTAGTGAGCTAATAGCTGAGCTCAGATTAGAGCCCTCATCTTCCAGTGATCTGTGCACTCCTACTCTTTGATGAAAGCATTTATGAAGTGCCTATGATGTGCCAGTCACTGTTCTAGGAGTTGGTGATGCAAACAGTCCCTGCCCTCAAGGAACATTTACATCTATAAGTAAATACAAAATGTACACACAGTAAACACAAAGTAATTTTCACTAGGAGTGAAGGGTAGGGAAGGGGCACAGAAGCTGGGAGCGAGGGGTGTCAAGAAAAGTCTTTGTAATAGGAAGGGACCCTTCAGCTAAGCTTTGAAGGGAGCAAGGGATTCTATAAGGCAGAGAAGAGGAAGGACAGCATTGCAGGATTTGGGACAGCTGGGGCAAAGAGTCAAGGACAGGAGATTTGTATATGTAGAATGGCCAGGAAGCTGTTTTGTTGGAAAGGTCAACTTTGTGAAGAGAAATTATATGTAATTAGCCTAGAAAAGCAGGTTGGACACTGGGTGCTAAGTGCTAAGGTTCTAGAATGCCCAACAGAGGAGTTTGCATTTTATCCTACAAGCACTAGGAAGCCACCAAAGAGCTATTTGAGCAAGAGGGTGTGTGTGTGTCTGTGTGTGTGTGTGTGTGTGTGTGTCTGTGTGTGTGTGTGTGTGTATGTGTGTGTGTGTGTGAGAGAGACAGAGAGACAGAGAGACAGAGACAGAGAGAGACAGAGAGACAGAGACAGAGAGAGAGACAGAGAGAGAGTCAGTAAAAATAACACCATGGTAGCTATGTGGAAAATGGATTAAAGAGGGAAAAGAAAGGCAGGAAGGCCAATGAAGAAGACCTTTGCAACAGTCTAGGCAAGAGGTGATGAAGGCCTGAACTAGGGTAAAGAAAAGTATCAATTTAAACTCTTATTTAAGACAAAAATATTTAAAATATCAGCCCAGAAACCTAATGCAGTAAATGGAAGAATAACATTGACCTGAACTACAACAGTTAGACCTCTTGGTACAGGGCGGGTACTCAAGCAGAAACGGGGAGAACAGAGATCAAAGAGAACCAGCCAGTAGTGCCTCATGCTACATGGTTGGCTTACAATAGGAGAGCTGGGCCTGCTGTCTGACACCACCAGTTCCACTCTATTTTATCAGGGCTGGGCATGTTCTGTGTTGGTTATAGAAGGTTCACTCAAAACTAATGCAAATCAGAGAGATAAAGATGACTTAAATGAAAGGGAGAGAAACAAAGCAGAAATGACATGACATGACATTTTATTTGTGTTTATTCAACTATTTTCTTTGTAAATTTAGCTGTTAGCATTTAAGTTGGAAGATCTCTCACTATGTGGTTAATTGGTAAAGGGAAGGGACAGGGAAACAGCAAAAATGATATTTGCTTCCACTGTGTAGCTAAATTAACTTGCCATTGCAACTAGTCAATGTGCTCTTTTCCCCTTTGATTCTTTCAAAACTAGTTTATTAACATAAATTACACAATGTTGAAATTACACCAAAAAGGCTGGCTTGAGAAAGCAAGTAACACTACAAGATTGATATCCTCTAACCTGAGCAGATTTTCAAGATTTCACAAAGGCATGCCTCTAAATGAAGAAAACAACTTCCCTTCAAAGTGAACATTTATCCATCGGCAAAATGGATGATCTGAACAGAGATGTGTTCCTGAAGTCTTGGAGTCTTTCCCACTGTGGCTGGCAAATCTTTTGCTCCTTTATGCCAGGGATATTTCTCAAGGTCTGGATAAAGTATTGAAATGACACATTCAGGCATCCAGAGGTAAACATTAAAAACACAGCTGTGGATATTAAACCAACTAAAGCCCAGAGAACTTGAAAGAACTAAGATAACACCTCACAAAGACTTAAGTAAGGAAATTCTGAGCTGAAATCCATTCAAGAAATTTGAATTTCTCTCTCCAATTCTGAAGAAAAGTTGGAGAAAGTATTCCCATAATGTAGTTTTGCCTGTTACTTGAATGAGAAAACAAATTCTGACTCTTTCCAAGTGTTAATTGACTCAAGTTTTCATGTGCACAAACCTTCATTGTTCTTCGACAAACCACATTTCTTCAGTAAGATTTTTGAGTGGGAGGAGGGACCATAAACATCAGCACATCAAAACAACTTTCCTCTTTGGAGTTTACTGTATCAAAACATGGAAATTCAAGAAACCTTTTGAAAGTCCCCTTAACCCATGTGACACCATGCTAGGTGATGAGGGTACAAATATAGAAAATGGCACAATTCTTTACCCTTGAGCAGCTTACACTCTAGTTGGGGGAGGTGAAGAATGGAGACAGCTACCTGAATAACTACAAGTTGGAACACGGGTAGGACTAGATGAAGGGTAAAACCAAGAGGCATGAAAAATTCAGGAAGGCACAGAGAATTTCTGCTTAGGGAATCAGCTGGGCTTGGATAAGAGGGAGGTATTTTCGACAGGCAGAGATGTGAAGGGACTTAGATCTGTACATGAAGTATGGCGTGCACAAATGGAAGGAGACAATAGAGGATAGGACAAGGTCAGAGTACGGCTAGTAGTTGATCTTGGCTACAATGAAGAACATACCTATTAGGAAATAAAACTAGAAAGGCAGGGTTGAGTTAGATTGAGGAGGACCTTAAAGACTGAGAAAAAGAGCTTATTTTTTATTTACTAGGCAATAACAAGCCTCTAGAGACTTGGGTTTGGGTTTTTTGTTTTGTTTTGTTTTGTTTTGTTTTTAAGCTTTTCCATGTGTGACAGATGCTGAATTGGCTTATGGGAGCCATCCTAGGGGCTATGCATGGTCCAAAGCTCTCCTGGACACTTCCAGAGATGCCAGGGACTTGGTGACTCAGCACTTGAGCCATTTACCAGATGAGAAATTTCCTGGCTGCTCCCAAATGTTTGGTGACTCAGCACCTAAAAGACTGGTCACTTCAGAAAACCATGAGTGAAATCTTGCTCCTCCCCTGCCATATGACAGTGGCAGGGGCTGGGATCTTCCTTCAATCATCTGAATAGTAGACTTAGTAAATAAAGTGGATGAAGGACTCGACTTGAAAGACAGAAGATCTGAGTTTAAATCTTGCTTCAGATACCCATTATCTATGGGATAGCAAGTCTCTTAACATCTCTCAGCATCATTTTCTTCAGCTAAAAAGTGGGGAAAATAATAGCACTTACCTCACAAGGTTATTGTGAGGATGAAATGAGATAATACATGTAAAGTACTTTATCAAGCTTTAAGTACTGTATCAATGCTATCTAGCACTTATTATGAAAGAGCTTTACATGTTCATTGTTCAATCGTTTCAGTCATGTCTGACTCTTCATGACCCCATTTAGGGGTTTTCTTAGCAAAGAAACTGGAGTGGTTTGCCATTTCTTTCTCCAGCTCATTTTACAGATGGGGAAACTGAGACAAACACAGTTAAGTGACTTGCCTAGGTTCATACAGCTAGTGAAAAATACTGACACAGGATCACCCAGCATGGCATGCTTGCATCAAAGAAGGTACTGTGCTCGGTGAGGAAAGCAGAATTGCAGCAGCTTAAAAGAAATGTAAGATGCACAAATTTAGAGACATTTCCATCCCAAATGTTCATACAGACTATTTGTGCCCTACCTATGGTAGAGTCTTCTGAGCTCATTTTGGTCTACTCAGTCATCTGGACACATGGTCCATTGACCCCACCATAATGATGTCACTTTGATCCTCTTTGACTGTGAAGGATAACAACATCTATGGCCGGATTTGAACTCAAGTCTTCCTGACCCCAGGCCAACAACTCTATCCACTGAACCACATAGCTGCCCCCAAGCACTTATTATTAGGAAAGGGCTCTACATTCCCTCATCTCATTAGAGCCTTATCACAACCGTTCAAGTTGCAGCAGTATATATAAACCTTACGTTATATCAAACTTGAAACAACAAGGTATTGTAATATAAAATTTTCATACATGAACTACAGTACTTCTCAGATGTGTTTACATAGATCTTCATAGCCTATGAAGGATAAAATTAGAAGTAAAAAAAATCAAACATAATATTAAGGAACCACTTAATCAAATCTAATATTAAGGAACTGCTGCTGGGCCCATTAGGCCTAAGGTAACATACCCACTCCCTTCTTCACTAAGGGACCTCTCTCCTTTGAATGCACACAAGGAACCAAGTTCAGTCCTGGAGGACCCTGGTCTCTAAGAAGAAGGAAGCTAAGCTTCCTTTTCTCATACTCTTCAGCTCACGAAACCCTCAGCCCAGTATCCCAGGGGCAAATTATATAAAGTTTAAATTTTGTCTCCTGTCAAGGTCCTTCCTACAAAAGGGGAGAGGAAGTAGAAAGGTATTCAATATACAACATCAATTGGATATAGGATAGATATTTATTTCCGACACACAAAAGAAATGCTAAAAAACACAAATTAAAAACTATAGTGCACATTGACAGAATGATTTAAAATGATTCAGCAACTTCACATGTAACTATTGCTACAATTTTTCCTGGGAGAGACAGGCTCACTCCAAAACTCAGCTAAAGTTCCATTTCCTATGATGAACTTTGCGCTTCTCCAGTATAATGTTTCCTTCCTTAAAACATGGTGAATATTAAGTATGAACCAAAATATAGGATCATTCATGCACAGTATTCCATGTCCACAAAAGAGACACACAAAAAAATACCAATTAATTAATGTTAGAAAAAAAACAAGAATATGTATAGTTCCACTGAATTTGTCAAAAGTCATCCTTAAGGGGCTGAAACTGAATAATTCTGGGCAAAAGATAAATAAGAATTTTCATTGAGAACTGAGAATGAAACTTACTATTCTTACATTACAGATTTTTCAAGGATCATATCCACTGTTGCCATCAGGATAGTAAGGATATATGAAAAACTGAAATAAATTTGAGCCAGCAAAAAGTTATATGAGCTGACTCATTTATTGATCTATTTGCAAGGCTCCATTAAGCCAGCGTTACTAATTTATTTCCAAAATACAAAATGATTGAGGTTATCTTCAATAATCAGATTATTAAGTCATCTTTTCTGGATGTAGATTATGCTAGATTGTAAGATAATTCCTATAGCTTCTGGACATTGCATGGACACACACATTAGGTGATGATTAGATGTCAGAGTTATTGGCTTCCTTCATCTTTCCTGGGCATGCTGAATCCCTCAAGTTGCCCTGGATGGTGGAATGTTCACTTATTGACAGCTGCCAGCTCTCATCTTGATGGGTTCTCATCAATTCACACAGAGGCAGCTACTGAGGGCAGGAAAGACATTTCTTATAGAAAGGTGAGGCCTGATCAGTCTTTGGACAGAAGGAGATTTGAGGGTAAGGGATCAGTGGCTTGTTGTGGAGCCTGATCCTCTTCCTCTCCTAAGAATCATGGGGTCCATCTCATGCTTCCAAGAAAGAGATGGGAAGCTGCTTTTAAACTTCTACTGATATGCTCTCATTTTGGACACATACTGAAATATGCGTCCTCAAAGAACATAAATTCCAGGTTGATTGTTCACATGATGCTGTCTTCAGAGCCTGATATGCAAGTGACTTACAAGTTTAAGAATCTGGGGACCAGACAAGTAGGAACTTTTCTACTTCATTGACTGAAAATTCAATATAATTTAGTTATAAGCCTCCCAGTTTGATAAGGATATTTAGATTATGGATTCAAGTTTCTGAAGATATTGGTTCTTACATAGAAAAGATGTCCTTGAGTTTATCAAAGCTGACTTTTTTTTTTTAGGGTATGGGTGGGTTAGGAAAAAGAGACTTGTGATTTCTTTTCTTTTTTATTTATTTTATTTGTTACATTTTGAGTTCTGAGCTATCTCCCTCCCTTCTTCCAAACCCCACACTAGAAAAGGTCAGCATAATACACACACACATACACACACACACATACATACATACATACATACAAGCATGCATATGCTAATCACCTCAGAAAACACATCTAATAGTGGCATTGCTGGTTCAAAGAGTACAAACTGTATACATATATATATATATATGTGTACAAACTGTATACATATATATATATATATATGTAAAACCATACAGTACATATTTCCATATATCAGTTATTTCTCTGGAACTAGATAGGATCTTCCTTCATAGGTCCTTTTTACTTGATTTATTTATATTTATATTTGTATTACTCAGACTAGAACAACTAGGTGGCACAGGGATAGAGTGCCCAGCCTGGAGTCAGGAAGACTCATCTTTGTGAATTCAAATCTGACCTCAGACACTTACTAGCTGTGTGACCCTGGGCAAGTCACTTAACCCTGTTTGCCTCAGTTTCCTCACCTGTAAAATAGACTAGAAAAGGAAATGGCAAACCAATCCAGTATTTTTGTCAAGGAAAACCCCAAATGTGATCATGAAGAGACCGATACAACTGAAATAACTAAACAACAACATTACTCAGAATAGCTTGATCATTCACAGTTATTTTATAAACAATATTGCTGTTACTATATACAATGTTCTCCTAGTTCTGCTCATTTCACTCTGCATTATTTCATGCAAGTTTTTTTCCGTGTTTTTTTTTCTAAAATCAACCCATTCATCATTTCTTACAGCACAGAAGTATTCCATCACAATCATGTACAACAACTTGTTCAGCCATTGCCCAATTGATGGGCATCACTTCAATTTCCAGTTCTTCACCACCACAAAAAGAGCTGCTATAAATATTTTGGAACATACAGGTTCTTTTCCTTTTTCACTAATCACCTCAGAAAACAGATCTAATAGTGGCATTGCTGGTTCAAAGAGTACAAACTGTTTTATAACTCTTTGGGTATAATTCCAGATTGTTCTCCAAAATGGTAGTATTGATGCACAGTTCCACCAACAGTGTATTAGTGTCCCAATTTTTCCACATCCCTCCAATATATGTCATTTTCTCCTTCTGTAATTTAGTCAATCCGAGATGGTATCTCAAAGCAATTTTAATTTGCAATTCTCTCATTTCCAAAAACCGCTTGTTCATATCCTTTGACCATTTATCAATTGGAGAATGAATCATATTCTTACAAATTTGACTCAGTTATCAATTTATTTAAGATATGAGGCCTTTATATGAGAAACTGTATATGAAATTCCCCCTCCCCACGATTTTCTGCTTTTCTTCTAATCTTGGCAATCTTTTGTGTGTGTGTGTGTGTGTGCATGCACAAAACCTTTTTAATTTAATGCAATCAAAATTATCCATTTTACATTATACAATGCTCTCTATGCCTTGTTTATTCATAAATTCTTCCCTTATCCATAAATCTGATAAGTAATGCATTCCAGGGTCCTATAATTTACTTATGAGATCTCCCTGTATGTATAGGTCATCTATCTATTTTGACATTATTTTGGTAAATAGTGTAAAATATTGGTCTATACCTAGTTTCTGCCAGACTTTTTGAGTTTTTTTCCAAAAATTTTTGTCAAATACTGACTTCTTATCCCAAAAGTTTAATTCTTTACTTCAATCAAACACAAGGTTATTATAATCATTTACTACTGTTTATTGTATACCTACTCTAGTCCCCTGATCTACCATTCTCTTATTTAGCCAGTACCAGATTTTGATAATTATTGCAATCTGGCAGTGCTAGACCTCTTCCCTTTATATTTTTTTCATTAATTCCTTTAACATTTTTGACCTTTTGTTCTTACAAATGATTTTTTTATTATTTTTTCTAGTTCAATAATTTTTAGTTATTATTTTATTTTTGTTAGTTAATTGGGATGGCACTGAATAAGTAGATTAGTTCTGGTAGAATTGTCATTTTTGTTATATTGGCTCAGACCACCTATGAACAATTAATATTTCTCCAATATTTAAATCTGACTTTATTTGTATGAAACAGTGTTTTATAATTATGTTCATATAGTTCCTGGATTTGTCTTGGCAGGTATACTCCCAAGTATTTTACACTGTCTATAGTTACTTTAATTGAAATATATCTTACTGTTTCTTTTTTCAGGATTTTGTTGTTGATACGTAAAAAAGCTGATGATTTATGTTGATTTGTTTTATATCCTGTTGCTTTGCTAAAATTATTATTTCAACTAATTTATTTAGTTGAATTGCTAGGATTTTCCAAGTCTGCCATCATTTCATCTGCAAAAAGAGAGTTTTATTTCCTCATCACCTATTCTGATTTCTTCAATTTCTCTCTTTTTTCTTTTATTGATATTGTTAGCATTTTTAGGACAATACTGAATAATATTGATGATAATGAGCATCTTTTTTCACTCTTCTTATTGGGAAGTTTTTTAGCATATCCCCATTACACATCATGCTTCCTTATGTTTTTAGGTAGAGGCTTCTTATCATTATAAGGAAAAATACATTTATACCCATTTTTTTTTTGTTTTGGTTTTATTTTGTCTTGTTTTTAAGCAATTGGGGTTAAGTGACTTGCCCAGGGCCACACAACTAGTAAGTGTCAAGTGTCTGGCCTGAGGCCATATTTGAACTCAGGTCCTCCTGGCTTCAGGGCAGTTGCTCTATTCACTGGGCTACCTAGTTGCCCTGATACCCATGTTTTTAAAAAGAATGAGCATTGTATTTTGTCAAAAGCTTCTTCTGCATCTGTTGAAAAAACCATATGACTTTGTTACTTTTGGTATTGATATAATCAATTACATTAGTAGTTTTCCTTATATTGAGCCAACCCTGCATTCCTGGTATAAATTCAACTTGTTCACAATGTATAATCTTCATGATATATTATCATAGTCTCCTAGCTAGTATTTTATTTAGGATTTTTGCATCAATATTCATTAGTGAAATTGGTCGATAATTTTATTTCTCTTTTTGCTCTTCCTGGTTTAGGTATCAGCACTGTAATTTTTTTTTCATAAATGGAGCTTGGTAGGACTAGTTCTTTGCCCACTACTGCAAATAATTTATTTAATATTGAAATTAGTTGATCTTTAAATGTGTCTTAGAATTCATTTGTAAATCCATCTGGTCTCAATGCTTTTTTTCCTAGGAAGCTCATTCATGGACTGCTCAATTTCTTTTTCTAAAATGAGTTTATTTGGATATTCTATTTTCTCTTCTGTTGATCTGAGCAGTTTATGTTTTTTGTAAGTATTCTTCCATTTTACTTCAATTTTGAAATTTATTGGCATATAATTGGATAAAAAACTACTAATAATTGCTTTAGTTTCATCTTTATTAGTGGTGTATTTACCCTCTTCATTTTTGAAGCTAGTGATATGGTTTTCTTCTGCCTTTTAAAAAATCACATTAACCAATAGTTTATCTATTTCATTGTTTTTGTTTTCATAAAATCAGATCCTACTTTTATTTATTAATTCAATGGTTTTCTTGTATTCATTTTTGTTAATTTTATCTTCAATTTTCAATGTCCAACTTGGTGTTTTCTTCTGATTACTGCTTTTGTTGTATTCCGTAAGTTTTGATATGTTGTCTCATTATCATCATTCTCTTTAATATAATTATTTATTGTCTCTGTAATTTGCTCCTTGATCTACTCATTCTTTAGGATTAGGATTAAGATTAAGATTATTTAGTCTCCAATTGATTTTTAATCTGTTGTACCTTAGTCCTATATTAAAAGTGATTTTTATTGTGTTATGATCTTAAAAGGCTGTATTTAATGTTTCTGCTTTTCTGCATCTGATTATAAGATTTTTAATGCCCTAATATATGGTCAACTTTTGTAAACGTGCCATATATGACTGAGAAAAAGGTATATTCCTTTCTATTTTCATTCAATACTTTCCAGATGTCTATCATATTTAGATTATCTAAGATTCTATTCCTTTCTTTGACTTCTTTCTTCTTTTTTGTTAGATTTATCCAAGGTTGAAGTCAGACTTGTTGATTTCATCAGTATTGCAAGGCCTAGTAAGGAACTTCTAGAAGTGCAAATCAATGCTTGTTTTATAATTTATAGGCTTAGACAGCTGCCTGGGGATACCAAGAGATTATGTGAGAACAATTTGTTCTGATAGCCATGAAGGTGGCTGAAGCAGCCTCTGGGGAGGAGAGGCTTAGAGTTTGATCAGACATTGAAGATGCCAAGGTCATCTACTGCACCTCAGGCCATCTCCAGTCATCTTGACTTTTGTCCTGTCACTGAATTTCATTGACTAAGAAAGAAAGTGTGAGGGTGATACTTTGCACAACTCTGCCTCACTTAAATCCAATTCATGTGCAAGTCAAGACCTTGTGATGTCATTGATATTCTTCAAAAAATGAAGGATGAGCACATGTCAGAAGTGAGACTTGAACCCAGGTCTCCTGTCTTCATGGTTAGATCTCTCTATTGACTCTATTGACTCTCTGTTGCTTCTTGACCTTCAAATAAGATGCAGAAATATAACCACATTAAAAGATGAAAAGAAATAAAGTGCTTTATTTTCATAATGGTTGCCATACATGGACTTAATAAACTTTTGAGGAGAGAGACTAGACCAGTAATTTCACGGGCATGGGGAATTTCCAGTGAGGAAGCTCTTTCTGTAGATGCATATTATCCCTTGATCTGCAACTTACAGAGATTTATTGGGGTACCACAAAGTTAAGTGACCTAGCCAGGGTCACTCAGCTAGTGTGTCAGAAGCAGGACTTGAATCCAAGCTTTCTAATCTCCTAGATCAACATTCTCCACAAGATGTCACGTAGCCTCCTACTCTCTCACTTTATTAGGTTGGGAGTACGTCTTTTTTCTCCTGGATAATTCATCGGACCCAGGACTTCTAAGTGACTTGAAAAATTTTGATTACTTAGCTCAGCATACCCTGAGGAAGACTTGGATAACTCAGCTGTGCTGGTGCTACTGTCCTAAAGCCTACCTAGCCTGAAGGCAAGAGTCTGAAGGTATTTGCCTGTAAGTAGGTCAAGGCAAATCAGGGCAGCCCTTGATGAAAGGTTCAGTAGAAATGAACCTAATGAAACCTTGTAGGCACAGCTATGGTTCAGGACAGTTTTCCTGAACCTACAATATCATTTCAGATCTTCCAGATAAATGAAAGAACTAGAGACTAATCCAGCAAATGACAGAGGCATATAGAGAATGCCATGTCAAACACTATGGTTCAGTCTCAGCCTGCTCCTTGTATGAGTCTGAGTAAATGTTCACAGTGCCGAGGGAATAAGGCTTCTAAAGAGTGGAGCTAATTGACAAGGTAGGCTTTGAAATAGACTATTTATAGAATCACTGAATTATCAACCTCCTCCAATGCTTCTTCATGGCATACAGGTAATCCCTGGTTCTTGGAGACCATAAAAGGGAAGTATCATCTCTGACAGATCATATTCATCTCAACAGACTTTGGTTAAGGCCAAGGGGACAGTGTGGTCCAGTGTATCAAGCACTGGCTCTGAAGAGAGAACTAGGGTCAAATCCTACCTCTGAGGTCTTCTATTTGTGTGACCTTGGGCAAGTTACTCTCTCAGTTTCAGTTTCCTCTTCTATAAAATGAAGATGTTGGATTAAATGGACCTTGAGGTCCCTCCCACATCTAAATTTATGATCTTATTCTTTTACGAGTGTCTATTATCTAATGAGAAGCATTCTAGCTCTTTATAGAATAGTTCATCACCAGAATGGTGTCCACAATTGGACAATCAGCTTAGAGTCAGGACAATCAGGTTCAAATTCTATCTGCCACTTACTAGCTCTGTGACCCTGAATCTTTTAATTTCTCCATGCCTCATTTTCCCTATCTAGGAAATAAGAGAGCCTCTGAAATCCCTTCCAGATCTAAATCTATGATCATTTGATCCTAAGGTGATGATTTATTTTTTCTTTCTTAACACAGCAGTTCATGAAAACTGTCTATAAGGTGTGGAAGGGATTGAGTTGTTTGTTGATAGAGGTGATTTCACATCAATAAAATCACCAATATCTGAAGTATTGAATTAAGAGGTGGAAAGTCATGGAAGATATTCAAGATAGTCTAATCCAACCTTTCCATTTTATAAGTTAGGAAACAGAGTTTCTGAGAGTTCAAATCTGGCCTTGAAAACCTGCTAGTAACTTAAGCAAGTTACTTGAACTCTGCCCTCCATTACTGTGAAATGAAGATCACAAAAGCACCTACTTCTCAGATTGGGAAAATCAAACGAGATATCTATAAAATGCTGAGCCCAGCACATAGTAGGCACTTAATTAATGCTTGTTCCCTTCCCCCTTAAGGCTTGCCCAAGGTCACATCACTTGTTAGTGGAAAACATGAAATTAGAAGATATTTCCCCACAGTCCCAGTCTAGCATTTTTTGTTTTATACCACATTGCCTTCTTGGTCTTAAGCCAAGAGAGGAACACTGGAAATAGTACCAGCTTCATGGTAAGTTTGGAGTAGGGTCTTCAGTTCATCCTAAGACTCAAATTCAAGTGTAAATTCAACTGAATGGGTCAACAGAGGGCAAGGCCTTTTTTGCCACTATGCTGACAGTCTATCAGCTATGGAATGCATATGTCGCTGAGAATATATAGAGTCTGTGACTGATACCAGGTTGGTCTTCCACAGAGGTCTAGGGTAATAGCTTATGGGATTCTCAACTTATCATAAATTAGTTACTAAGCATTCATTATCCTGAAGATAGAATGAGGCCAAACTTTGCTTTCACCTGCTTCCTTCTCTCCTGCTCTTCTCCTCTTTGTCCCTTTCCAACATCTCTTCCACATGGATCCTTACAGACCTCATAAGGAAAAAAAACGAAAGCAAAGTTTGTTAATATTTGTTAAGAGTAACTAGGAATTATACTGTTCCATTTGGGGAGTGGTAATTTTTCTTTAGATGTTCTTCTCTTTGCTTTCACCTACTAGGCAGCTTGACAAGGGTTAGGACTGGTTTTCAGAACAAGCAAGTCATGAGGTGATTTTTACAAATAGGGGAAGTTGCTTAATGTACAGTTCTAGGAACCACCAAGTCCCCCCACTGGGGCTTAGTGACTTTGGAACACCCAGTGCTGCCTTGGGGCAGTTCAGGAGAGAAAGAAAGGATTGCTCAATAGTGTTGATGAAGATAGGTAAAGAAAAGGAGAGAGAATGAAGAGAAAGATAGAGACCAGAGGAGGAAAAAAATGAAAACTTTAAGGTGTATATACTTCACCCTTCCAGCCAGAACTGAAGTTCCTTGAGGACAGGATATTTAGTTGGTCTAACTTCGAAAAGATTTACAAGGTAAAGGGAAAAAAATCTTCCGTTGACCTTGCCACACCAATAAAGGTATCCTTTCTATGGATACCCTTTCTTTAACATGTAGGATAACTGCAGCTTGAACCTGTACCCCAACAACCTCTCTTGGGAGTCTACTTCTTAAAGTTGATTCATTTTGCGAGATCCTAATGAAAGGCACTGAATGTGTCTCCCTTATCATTCAACATTGTTAAGGGTTGAAGATTACAGTCATAACATAACTAGAGTGAGACATTCAGTGCTTTGCCCGAGGCACTAAAATTTAGAGAGTGCCAATATCACCGTCCCAGGACATACCTTCTTTCCCAATCTGTGGTACTACAGGTGAGCTGTCCCTCCCCTTCTGCTTTTCTCTGAACTTGCTCCAGGCAAAAATTTTCCCAGTTATAACTGATAAAGACAGAAGCAGTTTCTTTGCCCTTAGATAAGAAGCAGCAAAACTTCACAGCTAGTTACCACCTATCTCTACTTCTGTGAGCTCAAAGTTGGCTACTGAATGGGACTGGCTGACTACTACCATCATGGTTCTTGATATATTTTAAAATATCAATCACTCCATTTAAATGACTAGAATTAAATGAAGGAAACATATGAGTCTACTGATTTTTTTTATTTCTAATTTGGGTCTACTAAAGTCAATTTTAGCCAAGATTAGAAGCCTACATTGATTAATAATGAGGAATGGATTAAAAAAAAACACACTTTAAAAAAAATGCATGCAAATAATCCTTATCCTTCAAATAATTCTCCTAGGTAGTCTATTCACTCAATCCAAAAATGTTGGCTTCATGGTACATGAAATAAATAACAATGATCATAATTAACAACAATAATAATAGATAGCATTTACATACCTCTTTAAGATGTGCAAATAATTTTACATATGTTATCTTATTTGATCTTTATAACAACCCTGTGGTGTAGGTAATGTCATTATCCTCAATTAACAGAGGGAAAAAAAGGTTGAGAGGGTCACATATGTAATAAATATCTCAGGTAGAATTCAAAATGACTCCAAGTGCACCTAGTTGCCTCTAAATGAGCCCAGGATTTAGACTCTACATAGCCTTGAGTTCATATTTCATCTCTAGCAGTTACTAGCTATCTAGCAATAGACAAGTTATAAGCTTGTTGAACCTCAATTCCCTAATCTGTAAAATGGAAATAATAATATTGTCACACTTACCTCACAAGGGCGATAAGAGGAACAAAGGAGACAAAGTATTTCTTCCATTTCTTGAAACATGCTTTAAATTTTCCTTTTAGAATTGTCATCAGGGCCAGTTTATAAGACCCACAAGAAAACCTACCTCATCATTTGTTACCATTCTTCATATTCTTTAAATGTATTTATTTATTATTGACTTTTTAATTAAGCCAAAAACAGGTTATCCAGATGGATTGCCTACCTTATTTATGAGACTTAGATCTGAATGATTTTTTTTGCTGTTTCAATGATTCAAATGTACCCTCAAAGATTTATTTGCCACCACAGATGATATTCCAAAGAGAACGTGACAGATGGAGCAATAAACAATATCAAATGGGAGTTTTGAACATGTTTTGACAATGACAATGTCAATGGAATACTATACTGATCATATATGTTAAAAATAAAAAAGCAGCCTCATTTCCTTATGCAACCCTAGAATCTCATCAGCTCTCTCTTCTCCAATTATATTAGTACTAATCTCTGACACCATCTGGGCAGTTGGCCATTGTATATCTGATTCTAATGAGAAGAAAATGGCTTTATAGGGTGTAGATCCACAAGAGAACTTAGGTATCATTAAGTCCAACCCTTCTTTTTACAAAGAAAGAGTCTGATTTCTAGAAAGATGGGTGGTTTCCTTAAGTAGGAAGTGGCAGAGGCAATATTCAGATCTAAGTCTTCTGATTCAAAATCTAATATTCTTTCCCCAATGGAATTTAACACTTCACCAATTATCATCAAGTGTAGGGTTATACAAATACCAAATGATGAGGTAGACCTCATTTCTAAGGCTTCCTTCTGACATACAGTGCCTTGGTACACTTTGGGGACATCTCTGATCTCTGGTTTGAAGATCTTGGGATCTGCTATTTGGTATCCTCCGTCCTTGGGAGTCATGAACTAACTCCCTTTAGAAGCACTCAGGCTTACAAGGCTCAAAATATGAAACAGCTTTTTTTTTTTAATTTACAAGTTAATTGACACAGGACTGGATCTGAGTCCCATGTCATCATGTAAACCAACACCTCCAAAGACCTATACAATTTTTATGCTTTCCCTGGGTATGGCTCTAGCAACTGGAGGAAAATTGGGCTTTTATTCTTTATGTTCATATCATATACTGGAGCCCCCTTTTTGAGCAACATTGATTTTTTCCTCAGAAGTTCTTTTGTTTTCTAGGTCATCATCCTGTTTTATGATTATAAGATTCCTGCAGCTCCGCCTCCTGTAGAACCATTGTTCCTTGTAGCTTTGTTTCCTTTAGTTTATCATTATGAATGCTTGAGCTGGACCTTGGCTTCTAGCACCACTGTATTGTATGGACCAGTTCTAAGCACCTAGGTGGTGAAGCAGATAAAATATGGGACTCACAAACAGGAAGACCAGAGTTTGAATTCTGCCTGAGACACTTACTAGCTAGGTGACACTGGATTGTTGTAAGGATCAAATCATAAAAAAAATGCTTTGCAAACTTTAAAGTACTATATAAATGCTAGTTATTCATTCATTATGTTATATTTGTTTATAATGCAACATATACTTCTACCTTTTTGAAAGTTTCTTTTGTATATTTTATACACGTAGGTGCTATAGCTTCTATGCACCCAGACAAAAGGACCCTTAGTATGCTATGGGAACTTTTCTGAAGCACTCAAAGAGACTTGTGTTCAATTCCAACTAGCTCATAGTAAAGCAGTCCTATATGCTTCTTTTCTTCTTAGTGCCCAGGCAATGGGTCTATTGCTTATAACAACTCTTAAGAAGTTATAGGGTTTGAAAGGGCACTACTCCTCAATGCTACTTTGTGAAATTCCTTCACAAAAGAGAGGGCAGAGATAGAGCTGGCTGCTCCTCAGCTCTCTGGCTCCATCCCTGAGGGAAATGAAGACTTGTAGAGGTGTTCCAAATTCATTTGACCCCATTACTAATGTTGAAGCAATGACAAGGTGACATCTCTGTGATAATCAAACAAATAAGAATTAGTACACTTTCCTTTTATGGGTATTACTTAGATGTTGGACATCAAATGTAGTGAAAAAGCAAGACTTTCTGCTCTAAAAATTCTATGTTCCTAAACAAGGCAGCCACATATGCCAAACCTGACAATTGTCCATGTCATGGTGGTTATTTAAAGGAGCAGTCATAATTTTAATGTTAGATATTTGGACAATAGGAACAATTCCATTTACAGCCATTATCCCAAGAATAACCACTTTGCATTAGGCCAGATGACTTTAGCCTGACCAAACAGGTATCTACTATTGTCCCTATGGTTGGTAATCTGTGCAAATAAGCTGAAAAATACAGGATATTAGTGAAAGTTCTAACTAGGTAAAATCATGTTACCTTTGCTTTCCAATAGCATTACTGATTCAGTAATTTCAATGTCTTTGTTTTTGTTTTGACTGAGGCTCCAGTCCTTGAATAATGATACACTGTGTGAGGATATGACTGACAAGGCTTGAGCAATGACATCATGCTCCCAGCCAAAACTAATACAGACAAAGGAATTAAAGACTTTCCATTTGGAATACTCTATGTTGCATAAAGTCAGTGGTATGAGTTAATTTTGCTTTTCAATTAAGCGGGTCCAAATACCAGTGGATCCTTCAGCTGATTCAACAACATAAAAGAATAATGCTAAATAACATATCTTCAATTACATGATATTTTAGGATTGGCAGAGGAAAGATCAAAACACAAACCAGGGGCTCAAAATCCAGCTCAATGTAGAAGCTGTCAAGAAAAATATATATGAAAGCGAAAATGATGTTATTTGGGAGTTGGGGAACAAAGGGATGGCCTGTGTGGTATTAATCCAGTACCAACAAAAGGAAGCAATGTTTGGGAAGATTTAAAGTGATTTCTGCATCAATACTAAATAATTTTCTTCTGTGTAGAGCTGGGATCAGAATTGGACGCCATTATATAATCTTTTTAATTCAGACAAGCTGGTAGGTGAATTAGAGTAAACCACTTAAACTGTGATGCTAGACACCTTTATGAGAAATATAGTTAAGTAACATGATAAAGATAAAAACTCTCATTCCAGATCCCTTTATCAAACTTTGTGAAAGAGAAACACCCTCTCATCCTTCCAGTATCAGAAAATACTGCCTAGGAACTAGGTAACTCAGGAGCATGATGGACAGAACATTGCATCTGAAGGTCAAAAGATATAAATTAAAATCTTGCTTCAGATGCTTACTGCTCGCATTAATCTAGTCATCACTTAGCCTTCCTTACCCTCACCTTCTTCATTTATAAAGTGGGGATAATAATAACAATAACAACACTTCACAAAGCTGTTGTAAGCACCAAAGGATACATATATACATATATGCAACATGTAATATCATATAAGGTATATGTATATATAAAGCACTTTTCATATATTAAAGCATAACATAAATGTAAATTATGATGATGATAATGGTGAGGAAATGTGCTCCTTTTCAGTGTTTATAAGCAATAAAGACTTTGCTTAGGTGGTAATCACACCTACAAAGAGAAGGAAGATGATATCAAATAGATCATTAAGGGAGACTTTCCTAAGTATTTCAGGTTAATTTTCTTTTTTTAAAATGAGAGATGAGTCAACTTTACCACTTACCACCTATGTAGCACCAGACAAATAATTTAACCCTTATAGGTTTCACTTTCCTTATCTGTAAAAATGAGAGAGGTAGACAATGTCCCTTCCATACATAATATTATGAACAGTTAACTGTAGGATGAAACGCTATAAATCTTCAACTTTTATAGCATTGTAGTACTGATAAAAAATTCATGACATTGGTAGCTCATGTTCAAATGATACCTAGATTCAATGAACTAATTGAATTCGGGGAGGGTGAGAAGCCATTAAGATCTTTTGAAGAACAACAGAAAATGTGTGCCTACAACTTAATGAGATTATGGGATAAACAGGCCATTTGCTCCAATGGTATCCAATAAATCTAAAGAAAGTCCTAGTTGGACTCTCCACTGAATATTTAAAAGAACACATGTACAAAAGATACACAGGATGAAAAGGCCCACATGCCCTGAGAAATGACATCATGATCCCAGAGAGATAGTGGAAGGATAGAAGGGCCTGAAGTGCTATGGTCCATGGGGTCACAAAGAGTCAGAAATAACTGAATGACCGAACAACAACAACATTATCTGAACTCTCAGGCTCTGAGTAATCAATTGCACCAGACTTAAAACCATGTCCAGGAGACTAGATATATGAAATTAAGTGTATCCTAGATTTCAAGAAAAGAGATTTCAAAGAGTTCCTCAGAAAGATAGCTAGGATCCCACTAACTAAATTCTACAGTAGAAGTTGACACAGAAGGAAAAGGAAACCTTCAATAATGAAGTTCTACAGAAAATTTTTTTTTTAAAAAAAATTCTGATTAGGAAAAGAAATGGGAATTTTTGCAGAGTTGAGTGTGGATGCACAGAAAACTAACCCAACAACTGAGAGTTTATAAACATGTGTATAGAAAATAATAACATAAACAGGTGAAAAAAGAATGAGTACAAAGGCATGTCATGGTGAGAATGGTGTCAGTAATGAAAAATCTCAAAATGAACTGAGGCTGAAAATTAAAGCCAAGAATAACAAAATTATTTTTGTTAGTTTATTTGTCTGTTTAAAGAAATATTAGGGGAAAGAGAATAAAAAAGGAATAAGATTGTTGCTTAGTTGGATGGAATGATGATAACTGATGACCCAAAAAAGGTGGAGTTATTCAATGATTATTTATTTAATTTATTTATTTATTGTGTTATCTATTTATATTATATATTATTTATTTATTTATAACCAAGAAACGTGTTTTGGGGCTGAAGACCAGAAAACAACTATGGTTGAGCTCAACACGCCTTGACTTTCCAGAGTACTGGAAACCTCTCTCTTGATCTTTTGAAACTCACAAGATCAGGACCCCCACATTAATGTCCTTCATCTAAATGAAAGAACAAACACCAAGGTAGACAAAGAACCAAGGTCAGTATTCACAAAACCATATGATGGCCTTGGAGGGAAAGGTCTCAAGCCCTCTCCCCTTTCAGCATTGCCCCTTGCCAGATGCTGTCAGCAAAGAAGTAAAACCAAGAGAGGATAAACTAAGACACTTTTATTTCCATTTCAAAACTACAGCTGATCAAAGAAGCTGCTGTCTACCACTAGGTTAGTAGATCAAAACCACTTTCAGGATGTCTAAGCTTGCTCCAAAGTCTCTCCAAGAATCTTACTTTACACATTATAAACATGTCTACTGGAAGTAGGCTCTTCTCCTCTTTCACACAGGAAATTACATCAGTGACACTCTGCTCATTTGCTGATCCTTTCTTTTTTTTATAATTAGATAATGTATTTCATGCTATTTTTATAGAAAAAAATGGATATAGGTAACCTAGACAACAATGTAATTAAAGAAATATGGACCTATTTGAATCTGTGTAATTAAACAAATTTGGACCTATTGGAATGGCTGGACCAAAAGAGTAGGCATTAAAGGGTTAATGTCAGTTTCATAAGAGGTCCTCAGTATAGTGCCTCAGGGAACTGTGCTTGTTTATGAGCTTTTTGATATTTGTATTAATGACTTGTATAAAACATAGATATTATTGTTATGAAATAAGCATATGACATAAAATTGAGCAAGATAGCTAATATGTTAGATGACAAAATCAGTATCCATGAAAATATTGACAGACAATCTATTAGGTACAAAATAATAAGATTAATCATATTATCTATCAATGTGAACACATACTTTGGTTCAGGGAGGTATAGTTAGATATGGATGATCCCATCTTCTAGAAGCAGTCCTTCCCAGGCCCCCTTCTATAATTATCTCTAGTTGATCTTTCATATATCTTGTTTATGCATAGTTGTTTGCCTGTTGTCTCCCCCAATTATTCTATGAGCTCCTTGGGGAGCAGAAACTCTTTTTGCCTTTCTTTGTATCTTCAAATCTAGCAGAGTACTTGGAACATAGTTGGTACTTAAAAAATGCTTCTTGACTTAATGAAAATTGGACTGTAATAAACTTCAAGATCTATATCAGTCAATAGTGTGTTGGTAACCAAAAAAGTTATGGAAACTTGGGCTACATTAAGATATGCGTAGCTTCCCTTAATAAGGAAGTCACAAACCATCCAGTCATCTGCCAGGTCACTAGCACCTACCTAGTGTCTTCTTATATCCTTATAGTGTTCCCTTTCTCACCACAAAAAAATTGAGCCAGATTGGGCCCTCAGAGAACACATCCTCCAACCTAAATGTTTTAGTCTACTCTGAGTTAGGACATTGCCTTAAGGCTGAGCTGTCCTGATGGAGAGATGAGTGAATATTCATCTTAATTCATGGTATCTATTTAGCCCCAGGCCACTGAGCTTCCCATTCAACCATTTGCCAGGACACTAGGCCTACATAGAGCAGGCATCTTGCCATTTGCCCTATTGTGATATGAACCTCTTCATCCCCTTTCCACATTTTGCATTTTTCTAGGAATGATAATAAAATCAATTATTACCATTGCAACTCTAAAGGGCATGAGAAGCTACTTCTTACAATCCCTGTGACTGCTTAGTTAATACTCCCTTTCTTGCTCACTACTCCTCTGTGAGTGTTTTATTCCCCTTTAAGAATGTGAGTTCATTGAAGGTAGGAATTTGTATTTGTAGCCATAGTAACTAGCACAGTGATTGACACATAGTAGGCTTAAAAACTGCTTGTTTATTAAGTAATTGATAGCTCAGTTGTACTCAGCACTGTTCAGGCCATGTCTATGGTATTGAGTTCACTTCTAGATAATACAGTCCTAAACTGTACATTGATAAACTGGGCAGCAACCAGAAGAGTGAAGTGACAAGAAATAAGGATTAGTTGGAGGAACTGTGAATGTTTAACTTAAAGAAACTATTCGAGGAAGTCTTATAACCATCTTCAAATATTTGAACAACTGTCATGTGGAAAAGGAATTAGATTTGTTCTTTTTCACCCCTGAGAGAAAAACTAGAAACAATGGCAAAAATTGCAAAGAGTTAGATTTGGTCTTGATTCTTAGTAGAGTGCCTGGATCATAGGAGGGGTTTAAAATGCTTGTTGATTTGTCTCAAGTAGGGGAGAGGCTACATGAGTGAAGAGATGGGGTTAGACAAGAGAAATGTTGTGAAGAAAGAATCAACAAGACTTGACTTGTCAATTAGATATGGTCGTAGGGGAAATGGAAGAGTTAAAGATAATGCTAATAGATGTTAAGTCTGGAAGACTGGTGTTGCCATCAACAATCATGTGAAAGTTTGGAAGTAGGAAGAGTTTAGAAGGAAATACATGGAGTTCTCTTTGGGACATGTTGAATTTAATACAAACAGAAATTATTATTATTATTATTATTATTATTATTATTATTATTATTATT
>NW_020954569.1:43012455-43051221 GCF_900497805.2 Vombatus ursinus | reverse complement strand
GTTTTTGTCAACATTTAAATAAGTCACTGTCATACAATTAAATCTCTGGGAACATGCCTTTGGAGGAAGAGAAACAAGCAAAGCTAGGGAGGGGTGACTTGAGGCACTGGATTGAACCCACTAACAACCAACCTTTGCTCTGACCTCCAAGATAAACCAAGATGGGATTTTGGGGAGGAAAAAAATAAGCAGTTTTCAAATTTCAACCCTTGAATAATGAATGTTCAGAAGGAATGTTTTTGCTATACCCAGAAAGATGAAATATGATATACCTTTTCAGTGTAAGATAATATATATTAATAGCCATAAAAACTGGTTTTCTTTCTTTGGAAACTAGTAGAATATTTGACTTGTACATCCTATGGTGGTGGTTCAACAAACTGAGTACTCCAAAAGCCAACTGAAAGTTTACTCTTTTATTATTGTTGTTATTTTTTTTGTTCAATTGGGAATTTCACTTCAAATGCCCTCCAGTGAAATAAGACTATAAAAATGAGCTAATATGATCTCACAACATTCAAACAAGCCCATCAAGTTCTTTTCCACTCCCTGCACTCACACTGTGTACACTCTAAGTGTAGAATGGTTACCACAGAACCAACAAAGGGAGCAAATTCTAAGAATGGAGGCCCACCAAGAAGGTTTGAAATAGTACGTCTACCTGTCTCTTCTACTGTGAAATTCTACTGTGGTATTGGTAAATTAATGTGACTCTATGTGTGCGTGTGTGTGTGTGTGTGTCCAGTGACACTCGCCTTTCCCTGTTTCTGACACATGACACTCCATCCCCCAACTTCATGCATTTCCTCTGGCTGTCCTCTGTCCCTGCCCTGGAATGCTCTCTTTTCTCACATCCACATCCTGGCTTCTTTGGATTTCATCATATCTCAGATCCCATTTTCTGCAAGTCTTTCCTCTAAGATTAGTTCTTTTTTATCACGCGTGTGTGTGTGTTTGATACATTGTTGTCTGCATGTTGTCTCCCATTAGACTATGAGCTCCCTGAGAGTAGGGATTTTTTTTCTCTTTCTATATATTTCTAACACTTAGCCTAATACCTACATAGTAGGTGCTTAATGAATACTTAATGAATACTTGTTTGACTATATCCAGAAAGCCAGCCTCAATATGGTTTGAAAATAAGCCTATCAGGAGAACCCCCTTTAGTTTGCCTGTACTCCTAGCCAGGCCTGAAAATTGAATTAACCACCTCTTACCTTCTTTCCCCTCCTAGTATTCTCTGCTTCCTACTAATACTGTTCCAAAGGCTGGAAGAATAAACGCTTCTGCCTACAGCAAATACTCCATTCCTCGCAAACACAGATTTCACAAGGAGCAAAAGATAATAGTAGGTAAAATGTCTTATCAGCCATGGTTTCTTTTCAGGCTTTGTTTCCATGACTGAGCTAACATGTAACAATTTATATGTGAATCCTATATAATTATGTATATTCTAAGAGCCTCCTTAGTTTTCTTTATTTTTTTATTCTTTAGACCATAAATAATTTGATCATATACATCCATTGGAATTTAAGATATGGAAAAGAATGACCATTTATCCTGATTTAACATCAGTGGGATGGAGGAAAATCAGAAAACCCAGGATAGTGGAGGAATGCAATCGAGCAATTAATACACCCTGTTCTTAAAGCATCATATGCTAATCTGGGGGAAGAGGGATCGGTTATTACCCTGGGCTAGTTAATAAAGGGCTTTTATACTGATAAGCCACTCTTCTTTCCTCAGCTACTGCAAATTTAACTGGTGAGGCTGATTATCACTACTAGAGTTAGAAAGTATCTTCCCTGCCAGTAAGTTGATGCAGTCATGGTGATTTATATGTTCATAAAGTCTTCCCATTCTGTAGAACTTTATCTTAACACACTACATCTGAAGTGGAAGAAATTCCAAGGTGGTGGTCCTATATATGTGTGTCTGACATGTGATTTCTTCTTTGGAGACCTGGGGGAGGCAAGCAGTGTGGTAACTCAACTAAACTGATACCAGGAATTGAGCAATGACGTTACCCATGTCTACAGAACAATGACCACCCACTGCTTCACTGAAGCTTCCTACCAGACGTTCCACAATTCTCTGGTCAAGCATCTACTTTACCTCTGTCTTATCCTCACACAACTAGCACATGGACATTGTGATTCTTAGGAAACACATCTAGGATGTTCAAAACGTTACAGATATCGGAGTAAGTCCCCCTACAACATTCCCTAGCTCTATGTCCATTTTCCTTTACATGCACCTTGCCTGTTCCCACCCTGCCTGACACCTCAGCTTATGTCTTATTAAAAAAAAAAATCAAAACAAGACACTGTTAGTAATGCATAGTGAAACAGAGCCTGATTAATATCCACCCACCCTCTTTTAAAAGCATTTAGGAATCCTATTTGTTCCTTTAACTACTACCACACCCTGAGTGGAGTCTTCATTCTGGTATCTGAGAACCAACCTTTCAGAGCCAGACTAAGTAAGTCTCCTAGTATGGCATTGTTCTGGACCCAGGAGTTAGTTGGTGACGTATAGAATGGGTAACAAGCTCCCCTTTCCACTCTATCCCCACTCCTACCCCCTCCAACCCCCCCCCACATACAAAAAAATAGCTCCTATGCAAGTAGGGTACCTGAGTTATTAATGATAGAAGTTTAAAAGATTCTTGTTGGAAAAAGTATACAATTTCAACTGAATTCATGATTGTGTAGGGTATATTCATATACAGAAATTCCATTTGCTATAGGTTATCTGGTCCTTTCTTTTCAGGTGATAGAGTAGGGAGTTTGAGTTTATCTATTTTAGTACATTTCATAAAGGTAATCCTTAAATACTCAAGTGGATTCATAACCTCATTTCTTTGGAAGTTCTTTCCAATGATGCCAACCACAGCCCATCCATGGAAAGAAGATTCTGTCAGGATGAGAGTCGCCCTGAAATGTGCCTCCTCTGTGAAACCAAGAGAAGGAGAAGCCACATTAGAAAAACAGCCAGGCCTAAAAACTGAGTTGCCAACCTGGCCTAGTCTCAACACAAATTTTAAGCATCAGTAATAACAACAATGAGATGATATTCTACTTCCCATTAAAAATACCAAGGAAATACAGTTGTTATGAGTGTACCAGAAGAATTAGTAACCAGTAGACAAGTGCATACCTAAAAAGAAATGACTTAGGGTCTGATACTGAAAACTCTCATTAAAACTTGCATGGGCTGATGACTTGGGCCCAAAGAAAATAGACACAGCCTATAGCAAGGCACCCATAAACGCTTTGTTCTAAACCTATGCCTGTTGTTGACATTTTGTCCCAGGGATGGGGTCAAACACATAAAAAGTGTTCTCTGTAATAGGCACTGATTAAGCACTGTACCTTCTAAACCCATGTACTCGTCCAATAGTTACTGGTTACAAGGATTGTTATCAATCACTCCAATTTGCCAAAGGTTTTTAGTCATGTTTGTTGTTACTGATGATTCATAGCACTCAAATCATCAAGATCTCTTCTCCAGTCATTTTTTTTTGTACTACTGTGGTCAAGGACTGACCAAACATGACAGGGAACAAGGTTTGGGTTTCCCTGAGGCCTTTTTGTCCTGAGCAGACCTTACTTGCTCTTTGTATTAAAGCAAGGTAACGATGATAATTGTCTCATTAGCACTTAGGGCTTAACTGAAGCTCACATAGACTTCAGGCTGAGGATATGTTTTCTTTTACCATCTTAGGTCCAAAAACTTTTAGGGTGAAGGTGCTTCACTTTTTTTCTGTCCCTTTGTCAGTCTGGTGAGGTCTTCTCAGAACAATGTTTTTGAATACAAAAAATAAAATTTGTAGGATTACAAAGGAAACCACTTATATTGAAATACGGTTTTCAAAACAATGCTTTAAAAAACAAAGTCAGGGATTCCAGGTTAAGAATCCTTGTTTTAGAATGAATGTGAAAAGGGAGCTTGAACTATACTGTCCTTTTTAGGCTACAAGGAGAATGAGGGTAGATCAGGAAGATTTCACAGAAACACATTGTATCACAGCAACACAGATTTATAGGTGAACTAGTGAAAATCCCTCATCTTATAGGTGAAGCAAAGGCCCATAGAGGTCAAGTGATTACCAATGTCACTTAAGTATCAGAGACAAATTTTAATTCAGGTACTGTGACTACAATAACTTCTTTCAATGCCCCATGCTGCCTGCCTTCTCTTTCTTTTTGTCTTTTCTCATTGTGATTCCATCTGAACCAAACTGGATTTGGGAATCTTTGCTATAACATACCTGAGTGATACTCTAGCCTCTGAAGATCACCAAGGAGTGGGGAGCTCACTACCTGCTGAGATGATGCAGTCAATTTTTCCTGACATCAAGACTAGTTTGGTCTCTGCCACTCTCAGCCACTTTGACCCTCTGGGGCCAAACAGAGCAACTCTAATCCTTCCTTCACATGACCTCCCTTCAAATATTTAAAGACAGTTATCGTAACTGTTCTGAGTCTTGTCTTCTTCAGGGTAAATATCTTCAATTCCTTTCAATGATCCTCAGAGGACATGAACTTTAGTTTCATTCAATGCCACTCACTGCTTGGCAAACAGTAAGTACTTAATTAATGCTTGTTGATTGACTGACTGTCTATCCTGGCTGCCTTCCCCTGGATATTTCAGCTTATAAATGGCCTAAAATTGTGGTGTGTAGAAACTAAATAGAATACTCCAAGTGAGATGTGAAGAGGGCACCTTTCATTGGAATGATCACTTCTGTATTTCTGGAAGTTATTCCCCCTTTTGATTGCAGCCCAATTTATATCAGTGTTTGTTTGTTTTTACTACTGCCACATCCCGTTGCTGATACAAACTAACCTTGCAAGTCACTAAAATCCCCAGGTATTTTTTTTTTTCAGATTAGCTAGATGGCACAGTGGATAGAGTGCCAAGTCTCAAGTCAGTAAGACTCATTTTCATGAGCTCAAATCCAGCCTCAGAATGTGACTCTAGGCAAGTCACTTAACCTCCTTTACCTCAGTTTCCTGTAAAATGAGCTAGAGAAGAAAATGACAAATCATTTCATTATCTTTGCCAAGAAAAACCCAATTGGGATCATGAAGAGTTGGACATGACTGAACAATAAAACATTTTTCCAGAATAACTCCTGTTAAGCCAAGCCTCCCCCGTTATTATTTTTGTACCAAAGTGTAAAACTTTAGAATTGATCCCTATTGGGATATCTTAGTAGATTTTATCTTAATTTTTATTATCTTAATAGATTTAGCCTAATAATGCTCTAGCAGTCAAGATTGTTTTGTATCCTAACTGCCATACTGTGGGTTATCTAAACCTCCCAACTTTGATTCAGCTACAAATTTAATGAGCCTATTACCTCTGCCTTTACCTGAGTCATGAATAACAATGTTAAATACCACAGGGCCAAGAACAGTTCCTTGGGACATATAACACTGGAGACTGGAGCCCAGTCACCCAAATGATTCTGAATTCATCCAATCATGATCTGGTCTTTCTTCCTCCATCTGCTTCACAAGAGTAGTAGAAGATGCCTTATTAAAAGCTTTGATAAAATCCTAGACTAACTGTATCCACAAAAATTCTATCAAATGAGGAAATGAACTGGGTCTGACATCACCTGTTCTTGAAGCCATGCTGGTTCTCTCCCGATATAGATGTTTGCCAATCATCTCTTTCATGACCCATTGTGGAATTTCACTAGGAATTGAAGTAAAAGTCTGTGATTGTATTTTAAAGGCAAGTTTATAAAGCCTAAAAACATTGATTTGACCCATGATATTAACACCAGTTGTACTTTTTAGAAGACTAATAACCTGTTCCTTCTTTCCTGTACATTGTGTTATTTGGTTACATTGCATGACTCTCATTCTTTTATTCTTAAACTGAAAACGGGAGTATTTGCTATCAAATATGTTGGGGTGGGAGGGAATCTGAGGCAGAACATTTAGCTATTGCAGCAAACTGCCAGGTGAGATCTGATCTCTGGCAAACACACCTTTCCAGCAGTCTGGGCCAGGGCTTCTGGCTGTTTGCCTACTAGGATCATGGGGAAGAATAAATCTAAAAATAATAAAAGAAAAACCTTCATTTACCCATGAGGTAAAGTACATAACAAAAAAAAAATCTTTCAGACCTCAGCTGTTGGAAGTTCAAACTTCCCTTCAATCAGAGGAAAGCAAAAGGCAGCTTAAATCCTGCCCTGACATTAAACTGAGAATCTGTGCAGTTCTGAGGCCCAAGTTCTATGCCTAATCTTATCTTCCCCTTTCCCCGCCCCACCCCTAAGATTCTGAAGTAAGTTATGTCTATAAAAGAAAGTCCACTGCTTCTCCTACAGAGGAGCAGATTTCAACATATGCCTATCTAAGTGCTCCTTGATCTTATCCCTGTATGTACATGTTACAGCTGCAATCTCAGGCTGCCCTAGTTACCTCTTTGCTTCCAGGTGAAATTGAAGTTGATTAAAATCTCTGAAGCTTAATAGGACCCTGGTCCCTTAGAGATTAGTTCTTTCCCTGTGTGTCCTGATGGCACTTGAGATCTGTCAAAGAGTGCTTCTATTAATGGCCCTTTGAGGTAAACTTCAGGATACAAGAGACAGGACATTTTCAATGGAGGAGCCTGATCTTTGGAAACATCTTTACTAAAAGTCTCAGCACAAATTTATTCCCTCCCCCCACCCCAAATTTTGTTCTTTGAGACCTAGAGATATGGGTGGTGAGGAGAAGGAAGTTTTTTTTTTTTTTTAGTCTGCTATACCTGAATGTTGTACACTCCAATAACACTGTATTTTATTCATTTGAAATGTAAAATCTATTTTGCAAAATCATCCAAAAGTTTTGGCAAGTACGTTAATTGAACCCATGATGTTTCTAGGATACTTATACCAGATTTCCTATAGTTCCCAGTGGTTGAAGTTTGATGGGGCAGACAGGGGCATAGTTTTTGTTTAAAACTAGGAATGAAGGAGAATGGTATATTTGGTATGATATGCTGTGATAGGTTAAAGATATGAGCATTATGTAAGTGATAAATACATAAGGAGACAAAAAGAAACTGGAGAACATCCTGAAAAACCTCAGGAAACAAAAGATCACATTTTTCAGACCTCACTATAGCAAATATCACTATCTGGGTGATCCACTTCATAACTCAATTAAAAAAAAAAGGATTTAGCCATGAAAACTGGGCAATCTTTATAATCTTATACTATGACCAGAAAATAATTGATTGGGACCTCACCAAAAAGTGTTAACTCAGTATATTTTACAAATAATTCTTCTGTGTGAATGAGAAAAATAGAAACATGGGAAACAAAAAAATAACATCAAGAAAAAAATGCCTCAACTTCCTTTCTGTCTGTGAAATCATTTCCAACCATGTGTCAAACAGATGACATGTAGGTGTTTCAGAGGAGTCCGTGGTGGCATGTCCATGTGCTCAGCTGAGTCTATGTGGCACACAGATGTTCCAAGGGGTCTTTGATAGCTAGGAAGCCCCAGACCAGATTTTGGGGGGAAAATCATCCACAGATGTTTTACAAAGATAGAAACCAACCTATCACCAATAAATTAGTCAAATTTACAGTTCCCTAGATCAAGGCTCTCTTCTGAAGTGTAAATTATTAGGATAGGGTAGAATCAGAGGAATCTAATATTCAAAGGCAGAAACCTCAGTGCTGGATGCCTTTGGCAAATTTATTTCCTTCCATGAAAATATCACCAAGAAAAATGAATCACATTCTGAATACTCACCAGGAAATGGAGACTTGAATAGATGTTTATTAAGTATCTATCATTTGGAGGGTGCTAGACTACAAAGACAAAATGAAAACCTTCCCTGGCCTTAAGTAGCTTACATTCTGCCAGGAGGATATAATATGTTCATAGACAAGTAAATTCATGATAATTTAAGGAGAGATCATTAATAAGTAGGAAGATCAGGAAAGACTTCCCATAGGAATTAGCACCTGCAAAGGAATAATACAAGAGTCTTACTCTAATATTATCCTCAGAATCCATGCCTTAGGCATGTGTTTAAGGTAAGACAGGCCTTTCTTGAAGTCTTACTAACAAAACCTCCTTAGATGAAGTTCTCATTAGGCATGCATTATACCAACCTGCATACTAGAGAGAAGTTTCATTATAGAAATGAAAATGTGTTGGTTTTGCATACTTAAATTCTGAAGAATCCAAAGCACTATATGTTAATTGTATACTAACTCAATAATGCTTACTTCATTGCCATGAAGCAAATAATGAGCACTAGTTATCATTAATGTATGAAAAAAAAAAGATTGGTGAAGGGACCTAAGACAAGTTTTATAGTCATCCAGAGCCTCAGTCAGGAATGAACTTTGTCAAACCTGATTCACAGACAAAAGCTTTATCCAGTTATGGATTCTGACTTTTTAGAAGAGTGATTCTCAAACCACAGCATCTTAAGGGTATAACAAGACCCTTTAATCCAAGCAAGTTAAAATCTTAGGTATACAAAGAGATATATCTTGAAGTTCTTGCTACGGATCATAATTTTTAAAAAATAAAATCATAGGATGTTACCTCTATGAGATTAGAATTTTTTGGAGATATAAATTAATATAAATATAAATCTATCTATCTATATATGTACATATGTATATATGTATACACCCACAAATATAAATCAAAAAGAATTTCTGAAAAAAGCGGGTTAGCAATCATATTTCAAACAACTGAAGACCAAGTTTATTTTTCTCTATTAAAAAAAAATCACATTAACCCATTTAATTTTAAAATTAAATCTTGATTGCCCTATGCCAAATGTGCTCCTGCTTATTGTCATCTATTCCAAAGTTTGGTGCTCAGATATCAAACAATTATGTGAAAAAAATTCTCTCTGGGATTATGCTTTTAATTTCAGCATATGGAGTTCCAGATTCATGTAGCACTAACTGGAATAAACCAGTTAAAATTGTTATCAATTTTATTAACTCATATTTGTAGAATATCACTCCTTCTATATGTACCTCAACAAAATCCTATACCCAATAAATCATCATGACATGTAGGGAACTTTGAGCCTTCAAGAGGTATTCAGTAAAACAAGCCCTAACAGTTTCTACCAAAGCAGAAAAGCTTTTCATGAAAGGGAGACTACTATGAGAGGACCAGCCTAGCTAAGTCACAGAAAGGTTTATCACAAGAAAGCTGTCCACTGGGGTGAGCTTTATGACCAGGGTGGCCAGTGAAACAGCTAAAACAACACAATGATCCTCAGGCCCCTGCAGCCTCCTTCTGATCCAGTGGTAGAAAAGTAATAGAAAGGAGGGCAATGAGTTTGCTCTGTATGAATATGACATTTTTGCCCAATGACCAGTGTTGGGTTTTTTTTAACATTCTTTTAAAAATTTTTCAGGTTCAAATTTGCTACCTCCCACCAACTCGTCCTCCACCCATTGATAGGGCAAGAAATATGATATCCATTATACAAGTGAAGTCATGGAAAATGTATTTCCACATTGGCCATGCTGCAAAAAAGAAAAAAAAACACAAGAAAAATAAAGAAAATGAAAGAAAATGTGGTTTAGACTATACCCAGAGTTCATCAGTTCTCTGTCTCTAGAGGTAGATAGCATTTTTTAACAATTTTTTTACATTTTTAAACTTTATTTATTTTTAAACATTCACTTCCAGAAGATTTTGAGTTCTCAATTTTCTTCCCATCTCTCCCCACCCCAAGATAGCATGTAATTTGATATAGACTCTACATATACATTCATATTAAAACTATTTTCATATTAGTCATGTTGTAAAGAAGAATTAGAATCAATGGGAGAAACCATAAGAAGAGAGAGAGCAAATAATATGCTTTGATCTACATTCAGACTCCATAGTTCCTTTTCTGGATGTGGACAGCATTTTTTCATCGTGAGTCTTTCGGAGTTGTAAGAAGAGATAAGTCTATCTAGGTTAGTCCCTGAACAATGTGACTGTTACTGTATACAATGTTCTCCTGGTTCTGCTCACTTCACTCAGCTTCAGTTCATATAAGTCTTTCCTGGTTTTTCTGAAGTCTGCCTGTTCATCATTTCTTACAGCACAATAGCATTCCATTACATTCATATACAACAACTTGTTCAGCCATTCCCCAACTGATGGACCTCCCTTCAACTTCCAATTCTTCACTACCAGAAAAAGAGCTGCTATAAATATTTTTGTACATGTGGGTCCTTTTCCCATTTGTATGATCTCATTGAGATACAGACCTCGAAGTGATGTTGCTGGGTCAAAGGGTATGCATATTTTTATAGTATGTGTATAGCATTTTTTACATGAGTCCATTGGAATTGTTGTGAACCATTTTATTGATAAGAGTAGGTAAATCTTTCACAGTTAATTATTATTATAATGTTGTTGTTACTGTGAACAAGGTTCTCCTGGTCCTGCTCACTTTACTTTGCATCAGTCCACATAAGGTTTGCTAGGTTTTTCTGAAAACATCTTTTTCATCATCCAATGACCAACAATGTTCCACTTAAGGAACAAAAAACCACATCTATACTGAAATTATCACTCTAAGTGAAACCTAAGACATAAAGAAGTTGTTGTTAAATGAAGGATGGCTTGCAGATTCTTTTCTGAGATGCAAATAAGGGAGATGGTAGAGTTAATTAAATCCTGTACCCCAAAACAAAAAGAAAAATAATTTCTTGGGGCAGTTGGTCACCTTGCATCACAGTCTTACTGATGAGCATATCAAATAGACCATCATGATTCCAACCAGCTTCTGTTCTAACATTTGTTACAAAGAATGAAGGAATGGAGAAATTATTGGAAGAACTTGATGAGACCTTCCAAATCAAATTGACATATGCCTAAATACTTGTTGAATTTAGTAAGAAGGCGGGCATGGGTAGCATGGTGAGTAATTATGTTGGAGAATATGAGTCTATGTAAAAATGATAGGTCAAAGGCTCAAATGACTCAGAAATCTCATATCATGAATTCTTTCTTCAAGAAGAGAATGAAAAGATACTGAAAAATATTTCTTTTTAAAGACATAGACTTTTTTTAGAAAGGTTTTTTTATTTAATTCCTTTTTTTATTCCAACAAAATGTATTCTCTCTTTTCCCAGCTCCCCTTCTATATTCAAAAAGGAAAAACAAATAGCCTCTATTAACAAATATATATGGTCAAGCAAAATAAACCTCTACAGGTCCAAAAGTGAGTGTTTAATCTATATCCTGAGTCCCTCACCTTTCTACCAGGACCTAAATAATATGTTTCATAATTTGACAACTGGAATCATGTTTAGACATTGTGTTGTTCAGAGTTTTTAAATCTTTAAAAGTTTCAAAGTTGTTATTTCATAAATTGTCCTCTTGGTTCTGTCCACTTCACTCTACATCAGTTCATACAAATTCTCTCAAGTTTCTCATAAATTGATTATATCTTAACAGACAGGTGTTGACTGGATACTAGTGTGGAAGTCATATCAAAACCAGCTGTCTGCATATAGTCAGATCATTCCCTATTAAAAAAAAGGTAAAAAATAATACCAAATTAGAAATATGGGGCAAAAAAAGAAGATACAGTCTGTAACTTCAGGAACTCCAACCACACCTGTTCAAAACAAGCTAATGACCCTGAAGAAATGAGAAATGACTAAAAATGAATGCATGGATTCTATTAACATTCCTTAGAAAAAAATTAACTGATGATCAAGAGTTCAGAAAAGGTCTTAGACAACAAATCCTTGCCAAGCAGAAAGACATGAAACCAAGGGCAATAAAAATTAGAGTAAAAGCTCATTTGCAAAATGTTTTGGAAAAAGCCACCACGTCACAAAACACTGAAAAGTAGTTGAGAGAAAAAAAGAGTTTTCAGAGATGTCAATGTAAGATCTAACCAAAGCAAATTATTCCAAGAATATATGTTGTGGGTTTGCTCATCCTTCATTTTTGAAGACCAATGACATTACAGGGTGATATCTTGACCCCTACCTGAATTGAATTTAAATTAGGCAGAGTTGTACAAAATTGTCAGCCTCACTCTCTCTTCCAGAGTCATAGAAGTCCAGTGGCAAGATAAAAGTCAAGATGATTGGTGATGGCCCAGAATGCAATGGATGACCTTGACATCTTCAATGTCTGACCAAGTTCTAAAAATTACATAGCACCTGCTTCAGCTGCCTTCATTGTTGTTGGAACAAATTGTTCTCATCCACCCCTTCTGCTGGGGGGAGTCTTCACATGCTTGAAGTAGACATCCCCCTAACTCACTGATGGGTATGAGGCCTGTTAATTACCCTCAATCTTGTTTAGCCTGTTTGCTGAGATGATCTTACTGGGGTGGGGCCACTGGGCCTACTACAGTTCCTTGAAGCTACAGATGAAAGAATATATGTAGATGATTTGTAGAGGAAGACAATGAATTGAAAGTGAAAGAGATAAGCAAGAATTTCTGTAGATATCAATTTTCATCAGCAATACTGGTGGAACCAATATATTTGAAATCTAACACATCAATACACAACAATAATCATAACATAAACAACAATAACTGATAATGTATAGTGGATAGAGAACTGATTTCAGATTGAAAAATGCAGACTTAAGTCTAGCTTTAAACACATAATGTTTGTATGACCAAGAGCAAGGCATTTAACTGTTCAGTATACTCTCCTTCTCAGAAACTGTTACTTTTTGCATTTTCCCCCCGACATCTAGTAGAACACTTTGCACATAGTAGGTGCTTGTTAAATGTTTATTGAATTGAATTTAATAATAGTTCATGTGCCTTTTTATCACTATTAAAATCTTTACAATAATGTATTTTGAATACAACAGGAGTATCCTCAATGAAAACATTAAAAAAGAGCAGGTACGCTTTTGCTGAAGATTTTCTGTAGCAGACCATATCTTCACAGTCACATATGAACTGAGAGGTATAGACAATTTTTAAAAGTATCTATTGTAATTCTTCCTTATTTTTTTCTTTTTAGTATTTTATTCAGGAGAAGAAAATTTAGTCTTATGGGTTCTGCTCAAAATGTCTCATAACTATATCCTAAAATCATGACAGATTCCATGTCAGTCAATCAATAAACAGCTATTAAGTGCCTACTACATGCCAGACATTGTGCTAGGGCGCCACAACAGTTGAAAGTACAGAAATAACTAGGTTCAATAATATACTGAGTATCATTCACAAGTGAGGTGTAAAGGAGGGACACATATGCTTATCTAAGATGTTTGTAATCATGGAGGATGCCAACACAGAGTACAAACAGAAGAATGGCCTATCTATCAATGTGGAAGTTCTTCAGTTACTCCTGTTCATGGATGGCATTATGAGGAATGCATCAAAATACAGACCACTAGAGAATCTCTTCCACAAGATCCATGATCATTTGAAAATGATAAGCTTAGTCAACAATATGGGAAACAAAGTAAATGAAAAACAAATATAGCCCAGATGATAATATGAAATTGGATATGCCATTACTAAGTTAGCGCATCAATGTAAACACACGTGTACATACACATATTGAAGAGACTATACATATTGACCATGAGCTAAGCCAAAAATTGAGTGGGAGGAGTATGTAAGGTCTTATTTTAAAATAGGCAGTCCTTTCAATTATCTCAAGCTATTTATTGCCACAAAATTCCATTTATTAAGATAAAAATTATTTAGATGTTGCTTTAAATCTTAATCATGGAAGCCACAAACTCTAAAGAATCAAAATTCTAGGTGACTCAAATTACAAAGATGTGTTTATAAGAAGGAAGCAGAATATTACAAATAACAACTATTCTAGAAGTGGTTATTAAATTATCAAGGATATCATGACTGCCAAAGAAGGTGAACATTCATGTGCTGGGAGTGAGAGATAATAAATTGATCTTCCATGTACTGTACTCATAAAATATCAAAAGATCTAGGGGGTGGCTTCCAATGTATTGGGGTGAGACCTATGAAGAGGTTATAAAAAAGATATGGACAAGAATCACAAGGATGAAAAGGCATGGAAGTGGTTGTGACCTGAAGCAATGGAAGGAATTCTCACATCAAAAAAATCTTGGTTTCATCAAAATATCAAAGTCTAAGTCACCAGCCTAAAGTGCCAACAAATGTAATTACAATTCAGGGATTATGGACAAAGATGTCTGTAGGTAAATTGCCAAATAAACCATTAGTACCTTGTACATCTCTTTGTTCTTTGCAGAATCATGGAAAAAAAGAAACTGTCAGCGGAAAATGCAGGGCTTGCTATAAGAAGGAAAAAAAGTTAAACTATTGCTTTCTCCCTTCTTCCACAAGACTTGCTCTCAACTACATTCCCCAGTCTTGATTGTGTTTCCTCTGCTTTGGCAGAAAAAGAACAACAACAACCTCTCTTTTAAAAGGAGAAGAATGTAAACTCAAGAAACTATGGCTTGAGTTTTATTTCTATCAAAATTCTAGAGTATATATAGAGAGTATATATAGAGTCAAAGTTGTTTATTGTTAGTAAATAACTAGAAAAAGAATTGATCACTAAGAGCCAGAATTCCAAGTTAAATTATCTATTTTCCAATCTTGTTCTGATTTCTTCTGCCTCCAGTAATTCTGGCAGGTCATTCCTCATTCCTGTAGTGCATTCTTTTGACATCTTTGTCTTTTTCAATTTTCTTCCTTCTAGGTTCCATCTTTTCTGACATCAGGCACCATCTTTTCCATGAAGCACAACCATTATTTCCAGTTATATTTTCTAGAGCATGGAAGAAAAAGCCTAATTCCTCTTCCATGTGACAACTGGAAGGTGTTGGCAATCCAACACCTTCCTAGTGTACTTTCCAAAATGTGGTGCCCACAATCAATGCAGTACTCTTGATGTATTCTGAGTAGAACAGAGCATAACAAAATAGCACTTCTACTGCTCTGAATATTAGGCTTCTATTACATCCACTTTCTAGGCTAAGATCACAGTGGTGAATCATGGTGGACTTTTTATAACCTAGAGGTCTTCTTCATATCAACAGTTATCTAGCCACATCTCCTTGGTCTATTTGTACTTGTTTGTTTGTATTTGTTTTGAATACAAGTGAAGGAATTTATATTTATTTCTTTTAAATTACATTTTATTAGCTTCAACCCATTGTTCCAATTTGTAAAGATCTTTGGGGTTACCATTTCTGTCATGTCATGAATTAGCTCTTCTTCATAACTATAAATGTCACCTGTAAATCTAATAAACATATTCATCACATTACCAAGGAATGAAACTAAATTCTCAGAAGACTTGAGCAAAAGAACATACTATTGTCTTTCAGGAATGGGTTGAATGACTCTGCTCAAAGATAGGCAGATGTGGAAAACAAATACTTGAGGTTTGTCCAAATGCCAGTGTTTTATGATAAGTTTAACAGGGATTCTTTTGAAAATGTGCTTATTTCATATGGTGTACAATTTAATCAGAGGATCTCCATATAATGAAGTATTAACAACCACATTTGCATTTCTATGGACAAAAGATCTGACACCTGTTCCTCAGTCATTAGTTCATTTGTGCCCTTAATCTCATCCCCTACCATACTGCTGAGAGCCTGTTTCATCTATTGGTCTCTCTCTCTCTGTCACCTTCAATATCTCCCTGTCTACTGGCTGTGAAAAGTCACCAGCCTCACTTTCTGATCTGAAGCTACCTGGGTCCAGTGGCAAGATATAGATCAAGATGATTGGAGATGGCCCCAGATGCAGTGGGAGATCTTGGTCTTCCCCTCCCAGATTGATTTTTTTTTACTAGGTAAGAGGCTATTCTTTGCCTCATTTCTTACCTAGCCTTAATGACTGAATGAGCATTGCCTCAGTCAAACTGAGACCTGGGAAAGACCTTAGCTTAAAAAGGCCAAGGTCTCCCACTGTATCTGGGGCCATTTCCAGTCATCCAAATCTATATCTTGCAGTCCTAATGTCTTGTCTCTTTGAGAATGAAGGACAAACGACAACCTGTAAGTAATATGAGTTTCCCACTAGAGACCCAACTGACCAGTTCTAGTTGGACCAAACAGTTCCACTTTTCCTCTCTCCCCCCTCTTCTTTCCTTTCCTTCTTCATCTCCCTCTGTCCACATAGGGTATCATGTCCTTACCTGTGGGTGCTCTGACCAAAAAAAATGTAAATTTTAACTGCTGAAACTTCACAAGATATCTTGGGGTTTACTGGCTAATTTCTTTCTTAAGGATCAAGCCTTAAATCCAAATCTCTCTGGCTCTCATTGATTGGCCAACAAGGGATCTCAGCCTAAGCCCCATGTAGTCATTTTTTCAGCCCTGATGGCTCAGAGTGAATGTAAATAGTAATTGTTTCTGTTTGACCAGAAACCCCGAGGGTCTTCCCCTCCCAGACTGATTTTTTTTTGCCTAGGTAAAAGAGAGCACTCTTTGCCTCCTTTCTTACCTAGCCTTCATCACTGAATGAACACTGCCTCAGTCAAATTGAGACCTGGGAAAGACCTTAGCTTAAAAAGGCCAAGATCTCCCACTACATCTGGAGCCATCTCCAGTCCTCCTGATCTATATATCTTGCCACTGGACCTGGATGACTTTGGAGGACAAAGTGAAGCTGATGACTTTGCACAGCCCTGCCTCACTTAAATCCAATTCACTTGCAAGTCATGGCATCACCTTCCTGATGTCACAGTCCTCTTCAAGAACGAAGGACAAACAACATCTACCGGCTCCTTTCTCATTGCGTGCTAATGTATCCCATATCATTTAAAAAAAAACATAAAACACAAAACCTACTTCCCTTTACCTTGTCATTGTCTCAACCTATAGTTATGCATCTGCTGTTCATTTTACCCCCAACTACTTGAAATAGCTTTCACTCATTCTACCTTGTCAAAATGAGATATTTGTAAAACACTTAACACAGTGCTTGGCACAAAGTTGGTGCTTAATAAGTACTTGTTCCCTTTCCCCCTTATCACTGCTCTATAATTTAAAATATTTAAATGATTACAACATGCTTTACATACACTATTTCACTTGAGCTTCTCAACAACCCAGTGAGGTATGTTATCTATACCTGTAGATGAAGAAATAGAGGCTTTGGCTTTTTCATGGTCTCAAAACCAGTAAGTATCAGAGCCGGTACTTAAATCCAGGTCTTCCTAATTTGAAGTCCATTATTCTATCCCCCACACCACATATTCCTCATTCCCTTGAAGTCTGGCTTCTGATCCCACCACTCTTCTGAATCTGACTTCTCCATGGATACTAAGGACCTCTCAACTGCTCGATCTGAAAGTCTTTTGCCCCATTCATCAACTTTCTTAACCTATCGACAATGTTTGACATTGTCGTCCATCCATACTTTCCTCTCCCTTGGACTTTGGGTCACTGCTCTTCTCCAATTCTCCTCTTATTTCCTGACTTCTATTTTTCATCCTTTTCCCTATATAATAGGTGCCCCAAGGCTCTGTCCTTGACTTTCTCCTTTCTCTGTACATTTTAGTAATTTCATCTACTCTCATGAAGTATCACCTATATGAATATGGTTAATGAATTAATATGATGAATATCAATTTCTCCTCTGGGCACTGGTCCTGCATCTAAAACTGCCTGCTGAGTACCTCCATCTGGATGTCCCACCAGCAACAACAGTGCCAAAACCAAACTCTTATCAACTTTTGCTAACATGCCCCTATTCTCAACCTTACTAATTCCTATGATTACACTAACATTCTCTATAAATCAGACTTGAAACCTCAGTCCTATTTGATTCCTTTCTCTACTTCATGCTGCACGATCAAAGTGTTGGGAAGTCTTGTTGATTCCATGTGCATGACATCTCTCACATGTGTTCCCTCTTGGCCATGGCTCAGGGCCTTACCACCTATTCCAATTGGAATAGTTTCCTATTGATCTCTTTTCACCCTCTCCCTCTTCCACTTCCCTCTCCAACCAATTATTATCAAAATAATGTTTCTATGGCATATGTCTAATCCTACCCTTCATTGATTAAAAACCTTTAGTGGTTTCCTTTTAAATATAGAATAAAATAGGCATTCTGCAGCCTCTGCAATTGAGCTCCAAATTAAAACTTTCAAGATGCATTTCACGTTACTCTCTTTCCCATACATTCTATGTTCTAGGCAAATGAAACCAGTGTTTTGTTTTTTTTTTTTTTCTGAACTGGACATTATATCTCCCTCTACCTCACATTTGCAGGAGCTGTCCTTCATGTCTGGCTTATACTTCCTCTTTACCATCACCTTTTAGAATACTTCTCTTTCATCAAAGCTCAACATAGGTGCCACCTCTTCCATTCAGCCTTCCCTGATTATCCTGCCCTAGTTCTTATTGCTCCCTCTTTCCTTAAATTATCTTGTACTTATGCATCTACTTATGCATCTAGTTCTAGGTATATAAAGAAAGGGGAAAACATGGTCCCTTCACTCAAGTAGCTTATAAACTAATGGGGAAGACACCATGCAAACAACTATGTGTATGCAAGAAATATTTTTATACCTACAATATATAGTTATCCCTTCCACATCATAACTTTCTGCATCATGGGTTTTAATATGTCACAGGTTAGCATAAGAAATTAAGTGGAAATTTTTGGAAAGTTTTACAGAAATTTCAGATGATACACAAAGACCAGCAGATGACACAGAAAAGATTTAGAAACTGAGAAATACATAAAATAAATGTATAGTATTGTATAATATCAACCCAAATTTTACAGTAAGGTACTATAAACACTCCATAAAGGAAAAAGAAAAAAAAAATCAGACCTCTTCTCCAGTACGAAGGAAGGGCCACAAAATTTTACGCATATTTTCCAGATTATGGTGGCACTAAACCCCTAACCTTTGCAGTATAAGGAGTCACTGTAGATTAAAAAACAGTTTAAGAAATATACTTAGATTCTCAAAGAAGTTTACTAGTTTGAACTTAGCATTAATCTACTCTACCATAAAACCAAAAGATAGAGACCCTTCTAGGTGTACCATTTTATGAGTCTAAGCTAGAGCTCTTTTGGGCCATTTACAAATGTTACAATTAGTATGTAAATGGGTATAGAACGAGTTGTAAATTCATGAATTAGGATAATATTGACATTGCTATCATAAGGGATAATAATTTGCTTTAAAAATGTTATAAGTAACCAGGTGACAGGGTGGATAGAGCACAAGACTTGGATGACTTTCAATTCTGCCTCAGACACTTACTAGCAGTGTGATCCTAGGCAAGTCACTTAACCTCTCTGTGCCTCAATTTCCTCACCTATAAAATGAGGATGATAATATCACCTACATCACAAGGTTATTATGAGGATCAAATGAATTAACATATATGTAAAACACTTTGTAAACTTTAATGTTTTATACAAATGCTAACCACTATTATTTTCATTATTATTATGTGATCATATGTTTGGCTTTCATGCTTTCACATTTCATTCATCAATTCCCTAAACAGTTGTTAAGTGGCTGCTGTGTTCAAGACACTATGCCAGGTAAAGTAGAGTATATAAGAATGTAAAAGATATAGTACTTACTCTCAGCTTGCTTAAAATCTAATAGGGGAAATAAAACGTGTACTTATAATAGATGCAACATGACGAATGTTGCAGATTTTTAGCTATTAACCCAAATGTGTGCAAGCTCTGAGATCAAGCTACCTACTCACTCCCTTTATGATCAACCAAGTAAGTTCATATAACATACATCTAGTAGTCTGGAAGCTCCACCTAGCTAGACTTTGAAATAAGCAAAATATCAAAACATTTTTTAAAGCATTACTTCCTATTGTTTTTGTTTTTGTTTTTTTTTTTAATAAGAAACCTTACTAGATCTGGGCACCAAGGGCTGCATATTCCTTTTTTAAGACAAGGTGTATCTTACTTCCTGCAGAGAGTAGATGATATAAAAAGACAAGTTTTGTTCTGCCTAATTTCTTCAGTACTGGAATAAAAATAATAGTGAGAATAATAATAAGCTTTTCAAACTGAGTACCCAAAGTACTTTCTCAGAAAGATTTATTTTAGGTATCATTAGATCAAGTATGTTCTTGGTAAGCTTAAGACTTCAAACAACTTCATGATTTAAATGGCCAGTTTTGTAATAAACAACTTGCATCTTTTTCTGGTTTCTGAAATTCTAGAAGAAAGAAAAGTTTAATGATTAACCCCTATCCTAATAGTGTATGAGTTTCCTAAAGACACACACTTATTTTGAATGTCTGGTCTTTCTGGAACCATTCATATCATAAATGAAAAGGAAACGTGTTTCATTCTGAAGTCAAGTACAAAATCCTATCAGAGTTTTATATTGCACCTGGGGAGTGACACAGAAGTAGAAAGAAACTTATTACTGGGAATGTATGCATACTCTAAAGTGAGTCTCCACAATCTTGATTTGGGATTTCAATGTGTTATAGTAGGGATAAGCAAATTCCAAGAATCTATATGTTGTGACAAAGCATGTAAATATTTATATAATTCCACACAGGATTCTTTCTATTCATGCGAATAAATGTATTAAAGACTTTTTTTAATTCAAGATGGTTTGAAGATGGAGTGTCTAAAGCAGGGCTTCTTAGCCTGAGGTCTGTCAATTTTTTAAAAAATTGATAACTATTTTAAAATAATTGGTTTCTTAACCCTTTGCAATCCTATGTATCTTATGTATTTAAAAAAGATTCTTCTGGGCAAAGATCCATGCCAAAGGAGTCTAAAAGGAGATGAAAAGAGGGGAGAACCCTTGGAATACAGGCATAGATATTAGCAATTCTAAAATGTTTTAATTACCAACACCAGACTTCATCTTGACCTCTTTTTTTTCATACTGAGAAAAACAGAAAACAGGTCCCAAGTTTTACATTCTGAAACTATTAGTACCCCAAAATCATAAAAATGGGAGAGTGGAACTTGAGACTCCATCCTTGCAGTGAACATAGGAAAAACGTAGTCATTTCAATTCTATGTAATTTGCCACTGAGCTGTTGAGATTTCAGATTACTATTGATTCAAAATTCATTTATGCCAACCAAGCCTTAACAGCAAAATGCCAGAGTGAATTGATGTGTTTAACACTTCCATCCTGCTTACCTTGGAAACTCAACATCGAACAATAAAGAAATGTGGTCCCCAAAGCGGGCCACATTGTACTGAGATTTACCTAGTACAAATGAAATCACATTAAAGTCTGTTCAAATGTGCAAATGTTCAAATGTGCCTCTGTTTTGTAGTATTGGCAGGAATTTTTTTTTTTTTTGGTAACTGAATTTAGATGCCTATTTCTTCCCTACATCTAACCTATAATATAGTACATTTAAGTAACAACAACAGTGGTCAGTGAAATGCCTTTCTGAGGAACCAAATATAAGTACTTTGATGTTTCATTGGAGAACTGCCATAATCTTATGACAGTTATACTATAAGTTATGGGTAAGGAGACAGGACAGTGCATTAGATTAATACTTTGCCTTTTTAATCTATTAATCTACCACCTTTGGGACATGATTTTAAATCCACTCCAGACCAAAGTGACTGAAAATCATTCTGGTCTGACAGCTTTAAAAGATCACAAGTGAAATGTGTTAAGAAGGTCTCAACCCATTTGATACTGAACAGGAACAGTTATCTGAAAATTTACCCACCTCGGGCCCCGTGTTTTCACATTCTCACCATTGAAAGGTCCCCAAATGGGTGTTCACGTTCTAGGAAGAGAATGTGCTTATATGGCTAGGGTTAAGGGGATCAAAATACATGTTATAACAGGCCTGTGAAGGATATATTTATTACTGATAGGCTGAAAAGATCATAATAATAACAGCAAAAAAAAATTCTCCTAACAATAAACTGAGTTTGTGTGTTGCATAGTAAAGAAAGAGACCTGGTGGCTATGAACCTTACCGAGTCAGTTTCTCTCTCTCTCTCTCTCTCTCTCTCTCTCTCTCTCTCTCTCTCTCTCTCTGTTAATGTTAATGGAGTCATCCCCTGACCAAGATCTATTCCTCTACTTTCTAAGTTTAAAAACTTGTTTTTTATCAATTTTTTTCAGGGTAATTACTCTCAGGAGACTTTATTAATGCTAGTGTAACTAAAAAGAGTCTGGTTAAGAAACTATAATAACAATTTCCTCATTTTCAATAAGGAATTTACCTCTCCCCTTATCCTCACTGTCCCCCCTGCCTAGGGTTCACTATTTGTAACTGTCCCTTCCTGTTATCAAGGTATTTTGCAGACCAAATCAATAATCAGAGCATTAAATAAGGAACAAGAAATCAGAGCAAAGAAGATGGAAAATTTCTGTGGAATATGCCTTTCACACAGCAAGTGTTTAATAATTTCAATTGAATCTGAACATTATTCTTATAATAGTTATTATTTTTTACTGTGACAACTAGAAATAGATAGAGTACCAAACATGGTGTCAGAAAGGTCTGAATTCAAGTCCAGTCTCAGACACTTACTAGCTTCTGTGACCCTAGGCAAGTCATTTAACCTCTGTTTGCCTCAGTTTTTTCATCTGTAAAATATAGATAACCATAGCACCCAACTCCAAGGGTTGTTGTGAGGATTGAATGAGAAGTGCTTGGCACATAGTAAGTGTTATATAAAGGTTAGTTGTCATTACTTAATAACTGTTATTAAATGTTTGCAGCTGCCAATTACTATGTCTCTTTCTATTGGACCATACTTCACAAAATCAACAAGTTCTCATCTATTGATTCTATTTCTTAATTCCATGCTTCCCCCCAAAATTTCCTCCCTTCTAACATTACTTTGAACATAGATGTAATTATTATTAATCTATTTATTATTAATTAGTCTTGAACTGTGATTTCATCACTATAGAGAACTCCCAGTGAGGAAAATCCCTCTCCCAGTAGGCATAAGCACCTGTTCTGGAACTGGCAGTCTTAGAGAATTGTCTGAAGCACCAGGTGGATAATTGACTTGCCCAGGGTCACGCAGACAGTATTATTAGAGGTAAGACTTGAAGTTAGATATCCCTGATGTTGAAGTTGGCCCTCTATCCATGATGCGATGGTCCCTTTCATTTTAGATTAATGTTAGCATATTCAAGGAGTCAGGGCAGATGAACTATGGGAGTAGGGAGATAGCAATTACTGCCACTAGCCACGAAAGGACATTATTCTGAGGCTTCATGATAGACAATGCAAAAGTAGGTAGAGTCCAAGCTTCCAGACTAAACTGGTCGTAGAACTATGGTTGTAGAACTCAATGTTTTGATACAGAAGAATTTGTTGTGGCAGAGATCAACAGTTCTGTAGAGCCTAGGTATGTTGGCATGCTTCTTGGTGTGTCTGTGTACTCCTGCTTCCCCATCTTATGTGTAGTATGTAGTAACCATTAAAGGATATGTAGTAACTATTAAAAAGAGTTGTCCAATGGTAGCAAATCTATGTCATAAAGTCAGTAACAGCTATATCCTTGACAAAAGTTCCTGAGTCCTTCTTAACTGTCTTAGGCACAGAGGTTGAGGAGTACTGAGAGTCAGCAGTAAATGACTCTAGCAATTAGACTAATTTGAATATTCTTGATGAATTTAAGAAATTCCCCAGTCTCCTAGCTGGAAACACCTTGATAAGATATGGAAAACATTCTAGTCTTATCACCAATACATTAATCATCTCAGAGGCTGATTAATATTGGCCTACGGTCCCAACATTCTAGAATGTACAATTTAGAGTTTGTATTTACTACATGGTATATTAAGAATATCTTTGCTTTTATTCATTGCTGTCCAGCACGAATGATGAGAGAGGATAAATACTAGGGAAAAAATGTTTTTATAATTCATAAGACAACCAAAGGTTTGATTGTGTCATTGACCATAATGAAAATATTGATGTAGTTTGAATAGGTTAAGTGGATCTGGAGCTTATATACCTCTCATAATTATTCTGAGCTTTGATCAGTGAATCTTGTGTTGATTTGCAAAATTCAGTAGTCTCCCCCCTTCTTCCCCATCCCTCCCCCCATCAAATGCCATAGCTTTGACTCATTTCATTTTGGACATATTCCTAATTAGTTTGTTTCTTTCATTCGATGGGAATCTCCAGACCTCTTTTCTCCATTTAATGAGTACTTCCAGATGTTGAATCAGAGGCAAAGAACCAAAGAAAAACAGCTGGACAGTGAATGTACCAAGAATTAAAAATGGATAGTGCTGAACACAATACCACAATTCTCATGCTCTCTTCACAGCAATCATTTGCATGGTGTTTTGTTTTGTTTTGTTTTTTTCATCTAGAAATGATCAAGCAGTTTTCTACAACTTGCAGAAAAATCCAATTATTGTTCTCTAATTACTCTTTTCATTTATTTTTCTGTGGTTGTCACATTCCTTCCACTTAGTATTATCCTCTTACCTCAATGCTGGCTCCCAGCTGTCCCTACCACTTATAAGAGTGGACTTGGATTTTTCTGTTTTATGGATGACCTTCGCAGTGAATCTGATTAAGTTTCTAGTCCTACAAATTGCTCAGTGCACACCATACACTCCTACTGTCCACAACATTGACCTCTATAGCCATATTGATGGTGACTTGGCATCTAATCTCTTAAGAAGTCCATTCTCTAATGAGATTTTGTACGGCAGTCAGGAGAGGTTTTCATTTGGGAAAGAGCAAGTCTGTGCTCTCCTCATTATACTTGTTTGTACTGTATTTATGAAAGCATATATCTGACAACACAAACCAGGAAATCTCTAAAATCAAAACAAAAAAAAAAAAGTACTCTCTGGCATTTGCCTCTGGGAACTCTCCACTACCAGCTCTCCAGGAAGCTGGGAAAGGTGTTTGCCTTTTACTTCTGTCTACAATGTTTCCTTTGTCATAAATATCCTGTATGTTGCATCCACAGTCAGTCATCTAGAAGTTACTTTGTTATAGTGTAAAAACGAGGCAGAAACTGTGGCCAGGGACATAGATTTAACTCAATGACGTTTTCAGAATTGTGTCTATGTTTGACTCCTCCACTGGCTGAAGTACTTCTATTTCCTTCCACTTTGACTGAAATCCATTCTTTTCAATGTGTTAACTTTCCCAGGTATTTGCACTGTTTATTCCTTATCTCTGATTTTGGAATTAAAGGTTCTGTAACTCCTTTAAAGAAAACTTAAGCAATAGGAAGTGGGGACCCCTTGCTTCCATTTCTTATCATATTCACTTCCCAACCTTTTGCTTTCTGGCTTCCTACTAACTCATTATTAATCAAGTGAAATTGCAAAGTTACCAGTGATTTTATAATCACAGGTCTCCCTCTATACCAGTGGTTTATAATCTTTTTTTATGCCATAGATTATTTTAGAAGTCTAGTGAAACTGACCCTTCTCAGAATGTTTGTTTTTAAGGTTCACACAATAAAATACTGTTGATGTTGTTGTTTAGTCATGCCTGATTCTTTTTGACCCCTTTTGGGGTTTTCTTGGCAAAGATACTGGAGTGGTTTGCAATTTCATTCTCCAGCTCATTTTACTGATGAGGAAACTGAGGCAAAGGTGGTTAAGTGACTTTCCTAGGGCCACACAGCTAGTATGTGTCTGATGTCACATTTGAATTCAGGTCTTCCTGTCTCCAAGCCCAGCACTTTATCCACTGAGCCACCTACCTGCTCTATAACAAAATATATAACATTACAAAGAAAACCAAATTTATTGAAATAATTTATCAAAAAAAAAGTTTACTGACAACAAACTGAGAATTCCTGCTCTACATTCTTTCTCCTGGCAACTTCATTAGTTACAAAAGGTTTAATTATTATTTCTGTACAGATGACACACATTTCTGTATCTAGGTCTGGTTTTTCCCCTGAGTGCCAGTCTCCCATCACCAACTTCCAACTGAATAATTCAAATTGGATTTTCCAGAGATCTCTCAAACTCAACATGATTAAAACAGAAGTAATATTTTCCTTTTAAAAAATTGATCCCTTTACTAAACTGCCTTATTTCCATGAAAGACAACCATTCTTCAGTCTCCCTTGTTCACAAGCTCAGAGTTGTCTTTACTTTTCTTCATCTCACATATTCAATTAGTTGCCAGATCTTGCCATTCCTGTCTCCTCAGCATCTTTCAGATTTGACCTCTTCTCTTTACTCATACCCTTTAGTTCAGACCCTCATCACATGTTGCCTAGACTTATTGCAATGGCAAATTGCCTCATATCCCTCTCTTCACCCTCGCCCTCCTCTCTATCCTCCACATTGCTTCCAAAGTGATTCTCCCTAAGCACAGATTTGGCCATGTCACTCTCCAACTCACTAAACTCCATTTGTTTCACATTGCACCTAGGATAAAATATAAAATTGCCTTTTTGTCTTTTAAAGCCTTCCTTTCCTTTCTTTTCCTTTTCCTGGAATACCTCATTCCCCTATCCCATCCCTCAAATTTCTACCTTCCAATTCAACTTGATGTCAGGGACCCAGAGTCCATTCTCACCATGCCTACTCCTCAGTCCCAGCTATGTCTTCTTTTCCAGAATCATGACTACACTGTTTCTAGCTGCCTTCCTCCCTCAAGAAAGAGTCACAACATACCTGGATTGAGTTTCTTTCTCAAGTTGTCCCACACTCAGGTCACAAGGAACTGTGAGACCAAGGACTCATCAGATAGTAGGGGGAGAGGAACAGGATACTTTAAGCTTATGAAGAAGTGAGGAAAATAATATTCAGGTCCCTTTTCTCTTATGAAGAATGAGTGTGGGGCAGCTAGGTGGTACAGTGGATAGAGCACCATCCCTTGGACTCGGGAGGACCTGAGTTCAAATCTGGCCTCAGACACATAACAATCACTAGCTGTGTGACTCCAGACAAGTCACTTAACCCCAATTGCCTCACCAAAAAAAAAGAAAAAAGAAAAAAGAATGTGAGTATGAGTAATGATGGTGAATAAACAAAACATGGTAAAAGAGAAAATTTTCAATATTGTTCTTGATTGCAGGTGCTGGTGTATGAACATAATAAAAAGATAAAAACCAAAAAACCAGTTTAGCCATGTAACAGTAAGACTAATTACTGCAATTTATATGAACTACTTACTATTTACGCCTAATTACCATCCAACCTAACAATGATTTTGCATATCATTAAATGAGTCAGATTAACTTGTTTTAAGTTTTAATTGATGAGAACATTTAGCTTTGTAAAATACATACATAGTCTGCAGCATACTACTTATGTAATACATTGTTTGTTCACAATTTTAAATATCTAGAGATAATAATTTTCTTCACTCAGGTTCCAGAGAGCACTCTTCTTTCTTGCTACTTTCCTAGTATAACTGCTTGTTTCTCCACCTAAACTTGTGTATCTACAACAACCTGAAACTTGATCTAACTATTTCAGCCTCCCCTGGACTATTCTCAACCTCTCTTTGGCAAATTAGTCTGTTTCAGACTAATTTTTTTTGGAAAAAAATTCCCAAATCATCCAATGGCCACACTGCAGCCTTTCTAACACTGATTTGCTCTGCCCAACTAAACTACTTCTTTCTCATGTCCACAACAGTCCCTCTGTCATAGATTAAATCATCCTTCTTTCTGTTCCCATTTTTCTAAACAGCTACCTCTTTTTTTCACTTTAATACACACACACACACACACACAAACACATATCTGTCAATCAATTCAGAAATCAGCATTTGTTGAACTCATTTCTGCATTTGTTTTTGTTTTTTAAACTACAGGAAGAGGTCACAGTGTAATACAAGTTAATCCATAATATGCAACTAAAGCAACTCTCTAAAACTGTCAGTTACAGGTCAAGTACCAATTTGCATTGGTAGAGGTAGTTTCTTCACCAAGATTTATCTTCATGAATGAAAAATGCAACTAAATGCAGTTGATACAGATGTGCCCCCATATTAACTCCCAATTTAAAATGAACCTTTCAACAAACAGATATGTTAGTAGGGAATTATTTATATATGCCTCAATTTCCTAAGGGTTGTTCCTTGAAATTGTTATCTTGTCCTAATTGTTTTGAAGTATTATTTGAACATATTATTAATATCATTAATAATTATTTAAATATTATTTACATGCAGATTTTGAGGAACTATATCCTTAAATACAAAGTGATGTTACTTTTAATAATCACACTCTAAGACTGACCATGAAATTAACATTTTCCTTTAAAAAAAAAAGGCTTTTCTCCTCCTAAGAAGTTGTGTTTTTAGTACACAGTAATTTTTCTATCAATATTTTTCTTTATTTGAGGGAAAGCAATCATGTTTTAGAAACGTGTGGTCTTTTATCTTAAACATCCTAAAAAACTGGCAAGAGGAGATACTCCCAGATAAATGGACTATGGCCCATATCAGCAACTCCGTCCATCAGGCTGCAGGAGCTGACTGGCATTAATGAACAAAATCCATTAAGTCTCTTCTCCAGCTGGAGAGCAGAGCAAGGCTCTTGCTCCTTCTCATTGGCTTCTCCAAGAAGGTCTGCTCCTGCCAGACTCAGCTATCATCTGCTGAGGGGAAGCAATGGATCTGTCATGCTTCTGCTGCTGGGAGGAAAAATAAAGACTTTTCCTTCTTTTTATGACATCAATTTTTCAGGAGGTGAATTCTGGCTAAATGGCTTATTTCCCTTAACAAAGAACTCAATTTTATAGGAAGTTGTAGAGTCAAGGCAAGGAAAAGTATTGAATTCAATCCTATCAAGAGCTATTGAACATTTGCTGGGATGTCACCTCTCTCTGCTGATGGAGATAAATATAAGACATGGACCCTGCCTGCAAGGAGCTTCTTCTAGACTAGATGGAGATATAGAGTTAGGTATATGAAACAATTTTAAAGCAATACAGGACACAGTGTGATGGAATGTGTTTATGCATATCTTTTTCTACAATATTAGTGTATTTATAACTTCCATTCTGATGCCACATTGTGGTATGAAGGAGACCCTGAGTTTGTAGAGAATTTAAGGAGCAAATAGCAAACCCTGGAAGGTCCTATTAATCTATGAAAACTTAAATGGTTCCTGCAACGGACACCATTTCTGTAATCTTTGCTTGTTCAGTCATTTCAGTCATGTCCAAGCCTTTGTGACCATGTTTGGGGCTTTCTTGGCAAATATACTGGGGAAGTTTGTCATTTCCTTCTCTAGCTCATTTTAGAGATGAGGAAACTGAGGCAAACCAGGTTAAGTGATTTGCTCAGGGTCATACAGCTGAGGCCAGATCTGAACTCATGAAGATGAATCTTCCTGACTCCAGGCTTAGCTAAAATGAAAGATGTTAAACCCTATAGAGTTAACTCCTATAGAGCAGACCACCAAATGATGATTATGTTTCAGCCACAGAAACACATAAAGACATCTACCAAGAGTTAGGGGGATTGCCATCTGTATGGGGGAAATACCCACACAATGAAATCACAGAAATATTAAAGTAAGATTATATTAATAAGTATATATGTGTAGTATTTGTGATTACCCAGGGAGTAGCTTAATCTGAATATACATTTAAGAAAATTTTTGTGTTAAATCATCTCTATTTTACAGGATAAATACATGCTTACTATGAATTTTAGATATCATGTGTTTGTGGGCACTATAACTTTGGTTTTCTTCATCTGTAAAATGGGCACTGTAAGGATAGCTAGGTGGCCTAGTGGATAGAGCACCAGCCCTGAAGTCAGGATGGACCTGAGTTCAAATCCAGCCTCAGACCAAACACTTAACACTTACTAACTGTGTGACCCTGGGCAAGTCACTTAACCCCAATTGCCTAAAATAAATAAATAAATAAAATAACAATTGTGAGTTATTTCTGGGCAGTTCAATTTCCTCACAGGTAGAAAGACTTTCAAAGGGATACTATTTTGGCTCTTCAGTATTAGTAGTATCATTATGATCATTATAAGAGTTTTTGTCACCTGGAGTCTTTCTGGAACCTGAGGGTTCTCTGAAGAAACCAAGACCTTGAGAAAAGATGGGTTTGCTCTTCATCCACTTCCCACTATTCAGAGCTGGCCTCATCAATAGCAAATCAATTCACTTCCTTTGTGGAATCATTTAAGAGATATTGAGAAGGACCTCTACCCAAAAATATCTCTCTACTTTTACTATTAGGGACTAACTTCTCTGAGTTTTGAAAGTTTTAGAGTTTGTAAGAGTCTCATGTTAACATTAAAATAATACTGGCAATGGCAAAAAAAAATCATGTTTTATAACTACCACCTTAGTCAAAGGATACTGATCCTATAGGATTAGGGAATAATTACTGGGTGTAGAATTCCCAGAAAGAAGAGAAAAGCACAGGAGGAAGGGTGAGGGAAAATACCAAGATAGTGTCCTACTACTATTCAAATTGACCTTCCTTGTATTTCCCTCTGTACTTCTGTTATGAGACAGCTCTTGGGAGATGAAGTTAGGTGCATGTGTCTTGCAGTGATCCTCTTTTTTTTTTTCCTAAATGAGCTATAATAGTAATAATACATAGCATTTGTATGTAACTTTAAGGTTTGCAAAATGCTTGTCGTTTAACTATGTATTGTTTGTCTTCCAATAAAGAAAAATTACTTCAGCTAAGCTTTTGGTCAAGCACTCCTCCACCTTGGCTTATGACCCATTTCAAACTAAGAGAATTCCTGAACTCATAGCCCAATGTCTAAGGAAGCAAGTCTGTGTAGAGGGAGCCTTGGGAAAAATCATGAAGAATCAAGCACTCTCCTTCTGATAGGGTCACTGCCCCCCCAAGTCACTGATACCAGGTTAAGCCTGCTTTCTCTGTCCACTACTCAGCTCCTCTCATTGCGATGTGTCTTTCCTGTATCTTATCACTTTAGGACCCAAACTTTTCCGTAGTGGTGTTGCAAAGGAAAAGAATATATTATACTAACTAATGAAAAGATCTAGGTTCTCATACATACTCTTGACTCTTAACAAGTGTGTTAAAGTAGGAAAGAACTGATATTTATACAAACTCTTAAGTTAGTGAAGTATTTCCATGTTATTTCCTTTATCCTCACAACTGTCAGCCAAATACTGAAGATTATCCCCATTTTAGAGATGAGGCAACTCCCCTCAGAGAGGTTAAATGACTTGCCCATGGTGGTTCCACAATAAGTATGTGTTAGTGGTAGGATTTAAACTGAGGATTTTCCTGATGCCAAGTCTAGAGCTCTTTCCATTTTCCCCTTTCTCTCAAAGGAGAGTAATTTTTTCCCTGTGTCTCAGTTTCCTCATCTGAAAAATAAAGGTGCTAGACAAGTTAATTGATTGCTAAGACATCATTCAGCTTTTAAATTCTGTAATGTGATCATTATTATGGAAAGAAGAAAATCAGTTGGATTAATCATTATTTATTTACTAATGGGAGGAAGAAAGGTTAACTTTCCACTCCCAGGAAAAGTAACATGCTCACTGGAACTTGAGCCTCCTGGAGATAATTCCCTGGACTTTCCTTCCTAAACCCATGAATGATACTATTGGGGAGAAATTCAGGCTATGCTCTTCTGGGGGGGGGGGAACCTTATTTTAGCAAGTAGATTCTCTTGATACCTCTCAAAAATTTGAAATATTTAGACGTTAACATCAGCTCTATATCAAGTCTAGATTAGATTTATTATGAACTCTCACCATATACTCTTTCCTTCAAAGGAGCAAACCTGTTATAGGAATCTTGAGAGAAAAAAAAAATCTATCTTCAATGGAATTCTGTAACTAACTATGCCATCTAAGTTGCAGTTTAGAACCACTAAGCATTTTTTTTCATATCTGATCAGTAGCCAAAGTTCGTTTCCTTTAAAATTTAAAAAAAAAATGCCAAAAACTAAGCTGAGAAGAAAAAACGAAAAAAAAACCCGTCAACCTTTGATTCATAGATAGTATATTCCTGTCTTCAAAAATTATGTCAAGTCATGTATGGTTTTAATTCATTGTTAAAACAAAATACCAACAACTAAGCCCTTAAAAATGTGTGTTGAGCTGTAATTCATAGGATAGCAGTGGCTTCTTGTTGAAATATGTCATGCTAAATAAAACAATAGTGAGAACCTTAGGGCAGATAGATTGCACCTAACAATCACAGAGTTTCTTCTAATTGCATGGTAAAGTGCTGTACTTACAAATGGCATGTTTATTGGGAGAAAATGAGCTGTATTTTGATTAAATATTTTACTAGAAGTTATTACATCTAGTGAATTATTTTGAAAAAAGCTAAAGCAATACAGGAATTGTGCTTTGTAACTCCAGATTTAGAAAAGATATAATTACTCTCTAGACCCTGAGTAGAACATTAGACAAGAGAATAAGTTAGCAACTCTGAGTCTGCCTCTGCCACAAAACTAGTGTGGATGCTAATAATGTATCCATTCATATATAAGCTGCCCTTGGTAGTTTATACCCCTAAAATGAGATCTCTTCAAAAAGAAAATAATGCATTGTCATATAATGAAAAATAACATCAATTTTAGGCCACACTAAGTCTTTGTACAAGTCAGATTTGGGAAGAAATGGGAAATCTATCTAGATTGACACAATTGCCCCATCAAGTAGTTTGTACTTCTTGATTTAAAATCCTACATATTGGCCTATTGCTCATTTTGTGGGCTGGAATTGAATATTAGATCGAATAATGATAGAAAACTGACTATGGAAGAAAAGGATTTTGTTATTGAATAGTACTTTGGCATCCCAGAGACAAATCTATCATGAATGAGTAAACAGAGGCTGCATTCACATCTCCCTTCATATTTTATTGGTTGTTGGGAGTCTTCCCTATTGGTTTGGTTTGGTTTTTAGGGAAATTACTTTAGTGGGGTCAATTTTCCATAGGCCATCCATCTCACCTACTCTTTCACTTTAGAAAAAGGCAACACCACAACATGAAATTTTTATTTGTGAAAATTAGCATTATTATAGCTATAATTTTTAAATATTCATTGGAGGCTTTCTGGGAAGGTTCACAGTGTAATAATAATTAATGATAATGATAATAATAATAACTTAGCAGCTATGCAGTACTTAATATGTGTCAGGTACTGTGCAAAATACTTTACAATTATTATCTCATTTGATCCTCCCAAAAACCCTGCAAGGTAGGTGTTGTTATTATCCCCATTTTACAGATGAGGAAATTGAGGCAAAGTGACTTATCCAGGGTCACATAGCTAGTAAGTCCAAGACCCTATTTAAACTCAAGACTTCTTGACTCCAGGCCTAGAGCTTTATCCACCTAGCCACCTAGCTGCCTCTGTATGATATGTGTGTATGTGTGTTGACATATACACACATACATACATACATATATGCACATATATATGAGTATGCATGTGTATGTGTGCATGCATGTGTACATATGTATACGTGTGTGTATACACACACATGTACATAGGTAGCATCCCATTTTACTTTTCCAGTCCTTCCACAAGAAGATTCTCACTCCTGCTAAACAGTGTGTGAAGCTGCAGGCTATGACAGCTTCCTGTATGCTAGCTTAGCAAACACAGTGGCAGTAAGTGGTATTTGGCAAACAATATGAGGATGTCTGCCCTGCTAGTCCAGTCCCAGCCTTCACCTCAAATATATCTACCCTTGAAAGGACAGAAGAGGGAGCTTACCTATTCATGTGAAACTGTGGAAGGCTTCTAGTGTGTCCCTGTTAAAGTTCTTTGCTCTTAGCACTTAGAAAGCTACTCTAGACAACAGCTTCACACACCACACACTGGGAAAATACAGGTGGATAGCCTAGAAAGAGGAAAGGATTGCAGAAAGTTAGAAAAGTTCCCTTGCATATGCTACATTGGTATTGAAAGTTTCCTAGACCCCAGGTGGATGATCAGTAGAAGGACATGGACAAGGGTCAAGCCAGCACACAAACACCAAAATATTTATAACAAAACTTTTCATGGCCGCAAAGAATTGGGAACAAAGCAGGTGTCCGTTGTTTGGCAAATGGATAAAGAAATTTTTGGTACATGAATGTAGTGGAATATTGTTCTATTAAAAAAACAACAACAACAACAATAATCATGATGAATACAGGGAAGCATGGAAAGACAGAAACTGATGCAAAGTGAAGTAAGCAGAATAGTAAGTAATTATAATAAGTAAGCAGAAAAATAACATACACAGTGACTTCAGCAATGTAAATGGAAAGAACAACCGCCACAAAACAATAGAAAATAAATATTGCAAAATTACAAAGAATAAACTTGGCTCCAAAGAAGAACAATGAGAATACACCTTAACACAGTTCTTTACATGGGTGTGGAACACTTCATATATTGTCAGGGGGGTTGTTGTTTTTATTTTTTTTTTTTGGATGCATTGATCAGTTCTGTTGATTTTTTTCCTTCATTTTTTTTCTTTTTAAAAAATTGTTATAAAGGAAAGATGTGTGAGAGGGGGTAGAGATAAAGGGGATATTTTAGTCAATGTAAAAATAAGATGTCAACAAAATTTATTTTAAAATAAATAATGTTTTAAAAGAAGCATGAACAGATTTTTCACCTGCATCATTGGCAAGAATATCCATCTTGATGAGATCACAAATTCATCTAAGTATCCATCAAGCAAAGTGTGTATACAAAGTGTGCATGTATGTATTTTTCAAATCATATATTTATGTATGATATTATTTACTTTAAGGATCAGACAACTTATCACTCAAATAGTGCACTCAGAAAGAAAGAAATCATGAATAAGTAACCGTGAGCTAAATTCATATCTTCTTCCATATTTTATTGACTTTTAGGGAGGAGAGATATTCAGTGTTTTTTTGTGTTTTTTGGGGGTGGTTGGTTTTTTTGAGGTTTTTGGGGGGTTTTTTGGTGTACAGGCCCCTTTTGTAGGGCAGGAGTAAGAAATGGGGGAATATCTCTCTCTGTTTGTGTATTGGAATGCACATGGGTATGTGTATACACACCATAGTCCACAGGACCATACTTCTGCAATTATTGGTCTATGTTACCAGCCATCTTTGGAACAGGCAAGCACAAGATGAAAGCAACATCCAAGAACAGATGTATGCAGAGTTGTCATGATATCCAAGAATTATGTATATTATTCTATTTTTAAAAAGGTCTGAATTAGTAAGGAAATTACATGACTGTAACAAAAGTAAATACTTTTAGGAGTAGTGACTAAACCAAGCAGCATTGCTGTCCTTAAGAGGATAGAAACAAAACACACTACAGAACAGAATGGGTTAACCAATACTTACAGAACCTTAAAAAAAATCTACTTGAGTGTGCATAATTAAAGATGTGATATAGTCTTGATCTCCAATATTGTTTGAGGGTTTAAAAGAAAAAGTGTTAAAAAAAATTATAGTGAATATATTACCCACCAATATAAATGCATTAAGGTAGAAGAAACTTCCTGCCTTTAAGGTATTAAAAGTAGAGTTGATGATAACCCAGCATTATTCATTACATCAAATGGAGATGCCTTTAAATTTATATTAAATTCAATTTAAATGCCATCAAAACCATGGTTGACAAAGTACTGACAGATGAATATTTTAGTATGATTCAATAGCAGTAAACTTTATTTTCTTACCTTGAGGCAAGGTGATAGATTTTTTATATGCAGTAGGGTTGCATAGGGTTTGTAGTAACATAGCTTATGATTTTCATAAAGTAAAATTTTATCTTTAAAATGTTTTAAACCCACTCATAAGTCTTGAGCTCTGAAAAAAAAAGTCTTCAGGGTTGTTTTGGCTCTGCTCATTAGTTCACACCATAAAACCTAATAGCTCACTCATATCATTCTATAAAATATTTTCTACTTTAGAATTAGCAAATAATAAAAATAACATCAAAGGATTAATTTATACTATTAATGTTCAAAACTACAAAAGCTCAATTCCTTTTTTTGAGATCTAGGCATTAGAGAGAGAAGGCTCTAGCATAGTAGCTAGATTCTTACCTTTTTGTGTGTCACAGGCCCCTTTTTTAATCTGGTGAAGCCTATGAACCCCCTACTCATAGTAATGTTTTTTAAAAGCATGAAATTGAATACGTAGGATTACAAAGAAAACCAATTCTATTGAAATCATTATCAAAGCTTTTGTTTTTGTTTTTGTTTTTTTAAAACAAGTTCATAGACCCCAGGTTAAGAACCTGTGTGTTGAATTAAAGAATAACTTCCTACAGGAAACAATGTCCTTGTTCAGGCAAAATCTTAGTGTGACTTCGGGAACAAAAGTTTGGTTCATCTCTTCAAAAGTGACTCAGTTAATATCTTCCTTTGGAGCATGATGATGACTGGTGTAGGAAAAGTAGAACTGCCATAACTTGGGACTTACCTCCATTTCAGGCACTGGCACAGATTCCATTTCCTTTTACATTTTAACAATTTAAATTTTGAAAATTTAATTTTGAGAACTTTAAACTTTAAAAATTCCTTTCCTGATTCATAGCTGACATTAGATACAGGAGAAAAGAATGCCTCTACCCTGGTGAAGTGCATGAGATAAAGAGTCTCTGTCCCTGTGGTTAAAGCTGCTGTCAAGTGAGTTCAGGAACCACCATTGGTAGGCATAGGTGCAGGAAGAGGAGAGACAAGGAAACAGAACTAAGTTAGTAAATATCATTTCAATAAATCACATATAGCCTTTCCATATTTGTACCTCAAAAAGATATCTATAATTATTGTTAATGCAACTTAACTGTTGAAGTAATTATTAAAGTCTATGTACTGTGGATTCTGGAAACTTCTCCACTAATATGCTCTTAGGGAAGATAAGATCATTCAGGAGAAATGCTGTTCAGTATACTGTTTCTGAATAAGGTCTCTGGGTACATTCTCTTGGATGCAATCTAAGGCCCCACTACATTATTTTTCTTTCTTTTTTTTTAGTTAGCTTTATCACAGATATAATACCTACCATAACTTTTAACTTCATCCTTAATCTTAAGAATGTTTTAGTATAACTTCATAGATGACTATCCTCCAAAGGTCTGTTTTGATTTGTCTTAACTTGGCCCAGTAAACATCTTGACTTTGGGGATGTGGAATGGTTTTATTTTGACTTGTCAGCTAGAATCTTCCTTGGTGTGACTAAATGTGGTGTCCTGGAACCATGCTGGACAAGGAATCTGAAGACCTGACTTCTGATTTCATCTATGGAACCTTGAGAAAGTCTTCAAAACTCATGGGAATTGGTTTACTCCTTCACAAAAATTAGAGAGTGGGACTAAATGATCTCCAAGTTTCCTTTCATCTTTAAAATATTAAGTACTATCCCTATAACAATTTATTGAATAAAGAATAGTACCTTTAAAAGAAGATACACTCATCCAACAAAGCTTTAAATAAGATTCATTTGGGGGCAGCTAGGTGGCGCAGTGGATAGAGCTCTGGCCTTAGAATCAGGAAGACGAGTTCAAATCCAACCTCAGACACTTCACATTTACTAGCTGTGTGATCCTGGGCAAGTCACTTAACCCTGATTGCCTCACCAAAAATAAAAGGTTCATTTCATTTATTTCTATGTACATTGTCCAATAGGCTAGTAGCTGAAAAAAAAACTGAGAAATTTTTCTGACTAAAAAAGAAGACACCTAAAGATAACACAAAAATGATTTCTTAAATTATAAAGAAAAAAAATCAATGTGGAAAGCTATTTAATTCCTTCTGATAAGTAGCTCCATAACACAGAAACATAACAGAAATAAAATCAGTCAATTTGGACTGATTACTTTATACCAAGTGCTTTTAATGCATGAAATAGGAAGTAAATGAAAGGCAAGTGTTTATGCCCAATATGAGCTGAGAATTAGAGAAGGGGATAGAGGAAGACTTTTCTCCATTCTTTGGCACCACAGAACACACTGTAGAGTCATAAGGAAAGAACAGCAAACTTTAATAAGATGCACAGAGATTAATTTGACCTAACATTTTAGTTTCAAAAAATGAGTTCATATGATTTCAAGAGGTAGATGTGAAAACAAATGGAGTCAAAGATATAAAAAAAAATAGCAATCAGGTGTCTTTTCCAAAAATCAGATGCCCAAATACACATACTTACACATGAATACAACTCCAAGCCTCATGCTCTTGTAAAATACCTGCATAATTCAGTTTCTTATCTTTGAAATGAGAGGTCACTTATAATCATGAAGAAACCTAGAATTTAAAATAGACCTGATTTTTTTCCCATGAAGCAGTTATATTTTCTTACTTTTGCCTCATACAAATAAGCTATCACATTGAGTGATGTCTGCTCTTGAGAAACAGTGCTGACTCAACATTTAAAACATTATTGGTGCCCAATAAATGTAAAGTAGTTATAAGTGACAGCCCATCATGATGAGTCGTGTCCCAGAATACAAAGGACACAGTTGCCCCAAGGTTTGGCATCAAGTGTTCAGTGGAACCTTTGATTACAGGTAGATTATTCAAGCCTAACTCAGGTGGGTAGAAACCCTATGTCAGTACATTATGATTGCTATACAGTTATCAGCTTGAAATTATTTCAGGGATCCTACTGGAACCATGACACAATTATAAAAGCCTAAAACAATCTACATAAACCATTATAATGATAATTGACCTCATTTTTGTACCTTTTATGCTGGAAAAGAGAAGCATGGCCCTCCTTTCCTTCCTGAAATGATCCAGATGATCCAGAAGCTTGGAATAGTTATGTTTATACACAAGCTGCTTGTTTTTTTTGGTGCGTGGAAATATAGTCAGAGGATGGACAAAGTTCATGGAAGAGCTAAAGAAAAAGAAAGAAAGAAAGAAAGAAAGAAAGAAAGAAAGAAAGAAAGAAAGAAAGAAAGAAAG
>NW_020954569.1:42995460-43012445 GCF_900497805.2 Vombatus ursinus | reverse complement strand
AAGAAAGAAAGAAAGAAAGAAAGAAAGAAAGAAAGAAAGAAAGAAAGGAAAAAAGAAAGTAAAGCAAAAAGAAAGAAGAAAAAGCAGAAAAGAGAACTATACTTCTTTAGCTCCAGTGATCAGCCTATCCAATCCTCAAAACTTCCAGGAATGGAAATTGTACTAGCAGCTTAATTGAGCTTATTTTAAATGTCTAAAAATCTTCAAGTTGAGGTAACATGAGTGAGGGGAGGGAGATTTGGCCACCATCTCTCTTTATTGTCTCCTCAGCAGTCATCAGAGGAGTGTCCTCAAACATTATCACTTAGAGGTAGAGTAAGTACAGCTCTACATGTTGGTGGTCTGCAGGGGTCACTATAAGAAGGGCCTAGGAAAGAATCTGCCAGTTGGCAATCGTGATGACATACTTTGAATCTGGATTTGCCGCACCTTTCTTAATGCTAAGACATCAAATGCTTAAGAAATGAAATTGTGCTCTGTCCTATGCAGGCATAAAAAAGGAATTTACTTTCAAAATGGCTAAAACAATTTGTGTGTGTGTGTGTGTGTGTGTGTGTGTGTGTGTGTGTATATAGCACATACAGCTATACACATATACATGACCACAGTTGTATGGATTTGTATGGATTATACAAGCAATAAAGAGAAGATAAAAGTGGTAAGGGGGAGAGTACAATAAGAATGCTCATATATCTGCATTGCTCAAAAGGATCTGGGTTTTTATGACTAAAAGTAGAGCCACCTTTTCTATTTTGCCACTGTGACTCTGTTTACATTTCCATACCAATGTATTTATAGCTATAGTACTATGTGGGAGTGAGTGTCTGAGTTGGTACAATCTTCCTCATTTGGGAACCCACATTGAGCCCAAGGTTTAAAAAAGTCAGTGCAAGCCGTAGAAGTTGCTACATGTGGAAAAGATAGAGTGCAATTTCAGGTTTCATTTCTAATGCCTCCCCCATCCCCCAATCCCTCAGAATAGGCCATCCTATGCTTCCACACAATTTGCATATACGGTAACAGTCTTCCCAGAAAGAGGCTGCACATAATTACAAGTGAACTTGAATATTCATATGTGTTTCTGAATCTGTCTGGATTTTGGTGGTGCTATGTTTTGATGTCTCAAAGTCAGTATTTTGTCTTTGTGTGACGAGGAAAAGGGAAAATTCTTGTATTTATGGGATAAATAAATCCTCTTTTTTCTGGATTCTTTTCTATCTAATTTGATCTCATGGGCAAAACCAAAGGGAATGAAAACATTAGAGATTTTAGCTAGGGTAAGGAATGAATTCCCTCCTGGATCACTGCCTTATCATGGTGGAAGGACTTGCATAACTCAATGAAACTATGAACTATGCCATGCAGGGTTACCCAAAATGGACAGGTCATAGTGGAGAGTTCTGACAAAAGATGATCCACTGAAGAAGGAAATAGCAAACTACTCCACCATCTTTGCCAAGAAAACCCCATGGATGATATTTAAAGGATGAAAGATATAATGCCAGAAGATAAGGCCTTCAGATTGGAAGGTGTCCAACATGCACCTTCAGAAGAATAAAGTAGCTACAAGTAGCTCCAGAACTAATGAAGATGCTGGGCCAATGCGGAAAGGAAGCTCAGCTATGGATGTATTTGGTCCAATGCTGTAGAAAGGACAGTTTGATGTAAAGCAAAATCTGATGCTGTAAAGATCAGTATTACATAGGAACCTGGAATGGAAGATCCATGAACTAAAGTAAGCTAGATGTGGTCAAACAGGCAGTGAAAATATTAAACATTGACATCTTGGGTGTCAGTGAACTTAAATAGATGGGAACAGGTGAATTAAACACAGGTGATCATCATATATACATACTAATGTGGACAAGAATCCCTTAGAAGAAATAGAGTAGCCCTCATAATCAATAAAAGGCTAAGAAAAGCAGTACTGGGGCACAATATAAAAAATGACAATGATATCTGTTCAAATCCAAAGCAAACTGTTCAACATCATAGTAGAACAAGTCTAAGCTCCAACCACTGATGCCAAAGATGCTGCAGTTGATCAGTTCTATGAAGACCTACAACTTCTAGAAATAACACTAAAAAAAGATAGCACATTCATCATAGGGGAGTAGAATGCTAAAGTAGAAAATCAAAAGACAACTGGAATAAAAGGCAAGTTTGTCCTTGGAGTACAAAATGAAGCAGGGCAGATATTAATAGAGTTTTGTCAAGATAATTTGTGGCTCATATCAAACACTCTTTTTCAGTAACCCAAAAGGTGACTTTATGCATGGACATCACCAGATAGTCAATATAGAAATCAGATTGATTATATACTTTGCAGCCAAAGATTGAAAAACTCTATACAATCAGTTAAAACAAGACTTGTAGCTGACTATGAATAAGATCATGAGTTTCTTATTGCAAAATTCAGACATGTTGAAGAAAGTAGGGAAAACCATCAGACTATATAGGTATGACCTAAATAACATCCTTTATGAATAGGAACTAGAGGTGATGAATAGATATGAAGGGTCAGATCTAGTAGGGTGCCTGAAGAATGATGGACAGAAGTTTGCAATATTGTACAGAAGGCAATAACAACAACAAAATTCCAAAGAAAAAGAAGAGCAAAAAAAGCAAAATGGCTGTCTGATGAGCTTTTACAAATAGCTAAGGAAAGAAGGACAGTGAAAGAGAAAGGAGAAAGTGAAAGCTATGCCCAGATGAATGCAGAGTTTCATAGAATATCAAGGAGAGATAAGATTTTCTTAAATGAGCAATGAAAAGGAAAAGAAGAAAATAATGGAAGGGATCTCTTCAAGAAAATTAGAGATATCAAGGAAACGTTTAGTGCAAAAATGGACATGGTGAATGACAAAAAATAGTAAGGACCTAACAAAAATAGAAGAGATGGCAAGAATATACAGAAGAATCATCCAAAAAGATTTTAATATCACTGATAACAATGATGGTATGGTTACTGATCTAGAGCCAGACATCCTGAAGAATGGAGTCAAGTGGGCCTTAGGAAGCATTGCTAACAATAAGACTAGTGGAATTCCAGCTGAGCTATTTAAAATCGTAAAAGATGATGCTGTTAAAGTGTTGCACTCAATATGCCAGCAAATTTGAGAAACTCAACAATGTCTATCACATTGGAAAAAGATCAGTATACTCCCCAATTCTAAAGAAGGGAAATGCCAAATAATTTTCAAATTACTGAACAATTGCACTCATTTCACACTTCAACAACTTGTGCTTAAGATTCTGCAAGATAGGCTTCAGCAATATGTGAAGCAAGAATTACCAGAACAGGCTGGTTTTCAAAGAAGCAGAGGAACTAGAGACCAAATTGACAACATTCAGTGGATTATGGAGAAAGCAAGGGAGTTCCAGAAAAAATCCACTCCTGCTTCATTAACTACAATAAAGTCTTTGATTGTGTGTATCACAACAAAATGTGGCACATCCTCAAAGAATATCAGATCATCTTACTTGTCTCCCAAGGAAACTATGTGCAGATCAAGAAGGAATAGTTAGGACCAAACATGGAACAATTGATTTGTTTAAGCTTGGGAAAGGAGTATGACAAAACACTATATTGCCACCTTACTTAATTTATATGCAGAGTACATCATGCAAAATATCAGGCTAGATGAATCAAAAGCCGTAATTAATATATGCAGATGGTACCTCTCTGATGGCAGAAAGTGAAGAAGAATTAAGAAGCCTCTTGATGAGGATGAGAGAGGAGAGTATAAAAGCTGACTTGATAACATTAAAAACAAAAACTAAAACTAAGATCTTGGTGACTGGTCCCATCACTTCCTGGCAAATAGGAGAAGAAATGGAAGCAGTGTCAGATTTTATATTCTTAGGTTCAGAGATCACTTCAGATGGTGATTGTAGCCATGAAATAAAAGAAAAACCACTTGCTTATTAGAAGGAAAGCTATGACAAATCCATACAACATATTAAAAAGCAGAGACATCACCTTGCTAACAAAAGTCTGTATAACCAAAGCTATGATTTTTCCAATAGCAATTTACAGCTATGAGAGCTGGACAATAAGGAAAATTGAGCTCAGCACATTCAAATTGTGGTGCCAGAGGATACTTTTGAGAGTCCGTTGGACAACAAGGAGATCAAATCAGTAGATACGTAAAGAAATTAATTCAGACTATCCATTGGTAGGTCAAATACTGATGCTGAAGCTGAAATACTTTGGCCAGATATTGAGAAGATATGACTCACTGGAAAAGACCCAGATGTTGGAAAAGATTGAAGGCAAAAGGAAAAGGAGATGGCAGAGGATGAGATGGAGAGAGTGTCATGGAAGCAAGAAACATGAGGTTGGACAGACTTTGGGAGATAGTGGAGGACAGCAGAGCCTGGTGTGCTATGGTCCATGGGGTCACAGAGTGCTGGACATGACTGAACAACTGAACAACAACAACAACAAAAGGAGTGAATTGGTCAACTCTTCCTTCAAAACTCTGAACTATTTTTAAAAAGCATTTTAGGCAGAAAAAAGACGGTGAAAGGTAGAAATTGACAGCAATAAGTCAGGATTCTCATTGGGTGAGAAGGAATGTGTCAGAACAGAAGGGGTGATTCAGTCCATAAAGAAAGGAGATATGGGTCCAAATAATCATTGGAGGAGCAGTTAAGTATAGTCCTAGAAGTTGTGTGACATGATAAAAGGTAAATTTGCAGGTTGGGATTATTTTTCATTTGGACTATGATCTCTAAGGACCCTTCAGGCTCTAGGTTTGTGACCCTGTGATAAAACTATTTCAAAACTATCTCCAAGTGTATTGTATGATCTGACCTAAAACATTTCTCCTACTTTACATCCCTTCTATATCATATATGCACACATGTGCATATTTACATAAGTATGCATATATTCTCACACCTCTATAAGTATACATATATACATGTGTGTATATGCATGGATGTATGCATATACATATATAAAATATCTTTGTGTATTTTGTGGCTATCAACAAAAGGTTGTTTTGAGTAAATTACTGAAATATTTGTGTTTTGTGATGGCTAAGTTCACAATAAAAAGGGAAATTTAAAAACAAAACAAAGATGCAACAAGATGTTAACCTAAATTGATTAGAACTGCTCCTAAGAAGAGGTCAGAGTTAAAGGTTCTCACGCTGCTTATCTTGAATAGCTAATGTCTAAAACACTTACCTCTACCTACCTGGAGAAATACCCTTATCCACAGTGAGTGTCTCCAGTTTAACACTTTATTGATTGTTGACTTCATCCCGTTAATAAAGAATAGCCAAGTATTTTGTCTGTAGTCTTTCCTTTGGTCTTCCAGAAGACACTGGTTTGGCACTAACATGTTGGTGGAGCAATAAAGAGTGTGGATCACCTTCACAGAATAAAATACACACACACATAACCACCCCCTGTTCGTAAGTAAAAGTTAATTACTCCTAAAACAGTTCTTTGCTACAGTATTTGCCTACCTTTTAATTCATTAAAACACATAAAGATGTGTTTTCAAAAAAATACCATAGGAGAAAAAATTTGTGGTATTTTATGTATCTTAGTCTTGGAAGAAAGAATGCTAAATTAAAATCCTAGTATGGCCATTTCTGTTTTATGAGTATTCCCCTTCTTCATTTCAAAACCTCTGATGCTTTTACATTTTGTTAGCTTTATAAATTCTTTTTGTTTTTTGGCTTAATCTGAGGTTCATGGATTCACTGAAAGGTCTTGGCTTTTCTGAGTGGTCAGTTTATCGGTTTAAACAAACAAGAGAATCTCTTTTTGAGCCATGATGTGGTTATTGTCAGAGTGTTTTGATGTTGCAAGAATTATGATTACTACCAACTTGGAATGTGAGGATAATAACTGTAAGTAACATTTGTCTATGAAATAGCACTCAAAATTTCCTAAAATAATGTCATGAGAGAATTTTGCAGTTTTTCCCAGATATTAAGTATGTAACTAATCCTTCAATTGTAAGTGTAATTGGCATGCTACCTATGAATTCTCTTTCAATCCATTCTACTGTTCCAAGTTAAATGAATTTTTTAAAAAGCACACAAGAGAAAAAAGAGTTGACAAAACAAAGAATTAGTTTGAAATGATTACTAAAATCTCTGGAACTTTGAGTGTGCATAATATGCATTAAAGCATTTCTGAAATTAAGCCCATAAGTCACAGAACCTCTCTTGGATTCAGATTCCAGATTAGGAATAAAATGATGAAAGTATAATTATGTGGCAGAATTATGTTGAACACAACTGAGAGTTACTGGGGATTGAATTGCTTGTCTTTCTCCACCTTGTCCTCAGCCAAGTGGCAGGAAACAGCTGGCCAGAATTTTTGAGTGCCTTTAATGAAGTGAATTCTTCATTGTTAGGATTTGGTGATTAAATGAAATAAGACTAATATTCCTGTGTGAATTTGCTGAAAGATAATTGCCCTGAAAGCAATTGAATCTTAGAGTCAGGATCTGTACCCTATGTGGGAGGAAAACTCACATGGAAATTCAGCTTCTGATCAAATTTTCCAGTTTATAGTATGCTTTTAAAAAATCTTCATGATGTTTATTTTGTAAGGATTGTTTATTTTTAATGAGACCTCAAACTCAAAAATGACACTAAGGTTTCTCTTCTCAAAAGACAATACCAATTTTTTTTAAGACAAGCAATCTGAGTTTGCTGCTTACCCCTTTCTAGAATACTTATAGATTTTATTTTAAGCTAAAGGGTAGGCAAGGAGCAAGAAAACTAAAGTCATGGACTCAAAGTAGTGCTACTGTTAAGACATTGTTAGTCCAGGACTGATGTTTTTGACTACTTTCTTTTAAAGACAAAGGCTGCAATAATAATCACTGATTAGCATGAGCAGTTTTTCTCTGTATTTGGCATTCTTTTCCAATACATCATATTGCCTCTCTAGAGGGAGTATGTGTTCTCTATAATATTTGAATATAATGCTAATGGCAGTCTAATATGACCTTCTAGTTGTTTCCTTAAATGGAGTCAACAGAATTGTTGTTGTCATTTTTTAACACAAACAGGGATCCATTAACTGTAATCCCAGCCTACTTTTCACACTCTTAATTTCATTTATATTTCTATTATAAAGATATTCAAGAAGATATGTTAAATTTTGGAGAATGCACATTTTCAATGGAATATAAAACATAATGTTTCAAATCAGTACGAACAAATTCATTCATGTATTAGTTTCATAGATTTAGACCTGGAGGGAACTTCAAAAGTCATCTAGGCTAAATCTCTTATCGTACAGAGAGGCAAAAATGACTTGTCTAAGGTATTCAGTCAATGGCAGAACCAAGAAGTGAAGCCAGCTCCTCTACTCTAGACACAGCATCCTTTTCCATTGTATCATACTGCTCCTCAAGAGGGGAGTGAGTGAACATCTTCTCTATAATAAGATAATTCTACTCATCACAGTTGATCTGATATGAGCTTTGATTTCAGTAGTAGCAACAGATTTGTGTTGCTCTATTAACATTCTCTCCCCCATGAAAACCAGTGGCCTATGTATGTGAAATGGTTGGCTGGAATTTGGAATGTAGTCTCTAAAATGAATCCACTCATCTACTTGGAAAAATTCAAGTAGGCAACACTGGAAGAACTCAAGTTTATTAGTATGAGATTGTAACTTCAAATTCAAATGTAACATCAAAAAATTATTGATCACTGACTATGTACAAGGCACTATACTAAATCAATTAGATAAGTATAAACTATGAAGTTCATGAAGGATATCTCTATTTATAAATCTCCCATAATTTCAGAGAGGAGGGTAGGGTAGGGAAAAGGTCAACAGATTTAGAATAAAGAATGAGAATGCTTTGGATTGGAAGGGACTTTACAGATAATCTAATACAGTCTTTCATGTTATGTTTGCAAATGAAGAAACTAAGTCCCAGGAAGATTAACTCACTTCCCCAAGGTTACATATCCATTAGTAGTAGTACCATCTTTGAATAAGACCCAAATCTCTCAGATTCTATATCAATATTTTTCCTGCTAAAACATATTTTATACCTTAGGTGAAGTCAAAAACTTGTTTTTAGTAGCTTGCTTACTTAATTCTAGGAATTGGTTATATATATTCATAATGTATGATTACATCCATTGATAAAGGGGTATCATATATGGATTGGCCTTTGTAAATGAAGATAATACAATAGAGTTGTCTTTCTAGTAGACATAGTCAGTTACACTGACCTATGCACACTCTTTTGCCCTCTCTCCCATATGTCTAAATCAAATCATTGGGGATAAAAATTTAACTTGTGCGGAAAGAACAGAATTTCCTTTGTGCAAAGACAACTGGAACATCCAGGAATCAAACCCCACTACTGGTTTAACTAATCTATATAACCAGATTAGATTGAAGAAATTGAAAAACTAAGAAATAACAACTCAAAGGGAAACTAAATAAATTCCCATTTGAAAATCACATGAGAAAAGGTGTAAATTATATGAAAACTATATTTTTGACCCTTTCCAATGGAATATAAGCTCCTTCAGGTCAGGGATTGTTTCATTTTATTGTCTTTTCATGACCAGCATCTAATTCAGAGCCTGGATCATAGCAGGTATTTAATAAGTATTGCTTATTTATTGACTCTCCTAAGTTTCTTAGAAGTATGGGTGACTTTTAGAAAAATCCAAGTAGGCACCCCTGGGGAAAAAAAAGTTAAAAACAGGGCTCTACAAAAATATAGTCCCAAGACCTTTGAAATTACTGATCAGAGCCTGATGAAGCATAATAAATAATTTTAAAACCTCTTTCAAAGGAAATTGTTTTTAAAATATTGTGTTTAATATAATAATAATAATAATCCAGTGATGAGGTGAGGACAAGTGCCTAAGTGTATTGAGAAAACAGGAGTGGGGAACCTGTGGCCTCGAGACCATATGTGGCCCCTTAGGTCCTCAAGTGCAGCTCTTTATAGGGCTACATGTGGCCTTGAGGCCACAGGTTCCCCATCCCCTTACTAGTACAATGTAAGGTCTGTTAGCTATTCAAATGTTAACTCCTCATTTCAAGGGTATATAACTGGGTCTTAAAACAGCTTTCCCCAAAAAATAAAATTGGCATCATCCTGTGATACCAGGAAAAGTGTTATTTAAAATCTTCAAAGAGAATTCATTACCTGCAAGTTCAGCCTGTGTAGAGCACATTTTTTTCTAGCACAACTAAATGTATCTAGTATTTTATAGATGGCAAACCATCACCCTAATTTCTTTTGGCATTTAAAAAATGAAAGGCCACATCTTAAAAATGGTATGACTTGAAAAAAAATGATTGTTTCCTAGGGAAAAAAAGCAAAGATTTTGGTTCAGAGTGCACAATGTGTAATGTAACTCTATACACTATTTGGGACTATTGCAGAAACAGCATCCTTAGAATCAAGAGCTAAGGGTTCTTTTCTCTGCTCTGCTATTGCCATGGATGACCTTGGACAAATCACCCCCTCTCTGGGACTCAGTTTCTGGAACTGGAGGATAATATTTCATGCCACTTTCCTTCTGCACAGGGCTGTTTGGTGTATTAATAAATGAATATTTGTAAAGTACTTTGAGATATTTGCATAAGAGCCTCTAGGGACCAGAATTGCATTCCTTTTTTCCACTACCTTAAAATAGTGTTCTGTATAGAAGAGAGATCTACAGAGTATGTGGGGGGAAAAGAATTTGACTAAGGATCAATGCAAGATATTATCATCACTCTTTAAGCCCTAACTCTTCAGTGCTGTCCCTCCTCCTCTAAGCACATCATTTCAGTCAGGTACCAAAGTTATACCACACACGATGGGAAATATCAAATTCTGGATAATTAGACCTTGAAGTCCATATAATCCTAGCCAACCTACAAAATAAATAAAAACAATTTACAATGCTAGGACAATTTTTCCCCAGCACAGCTACCAAAATAAATGAAGTCAATGTTGTTTTGTTCTCACATGTTATAAAACATTATTTCTTTCTCCCTGGTCCATTTCTACTGCCTGCAAGTGAGTGAAGAGTAGATGTTTATAAGGTCATTGTGTTCTGTTTTCATTTGTTTTTAGAATAATACATATATAAAATACAATCAACACATATTTACAATGTAGACTGTTAATGAACCATAATGATCTATCACTTTAATAATAAAATCCCATAAATGGCATAATTGGGTTTATAATATTGAATAATAAGAATGCATAATAAATAAAATATACCTTAATAGCTTGGGGGGAAAAAAACTAGGCAATGGTATGATTTCTTGCATACTTTCTGTGCAGTATAATGCTTTTTTGGACGTCTCTATTTTTTAATCTATTTACTAAAAAAAAAAAAAGAAAATGTTCAATGCTATTACTAGAATCTATACACATTGTACTACAATGTGTACCATAAAAGGTAGAAATTTTCTTTCTCTCTCTGCAATGTCCATGAAATTAATTGACTGCTGTCACTAAGAGATACTTAAGCTTATTTTTTCCAGAAGTTTAACCACCCATTTTTAAAAATAGTCAATATATCCATAAAATATAGAGAAACTGATTTTAGTTTAAAAATTACTTGTAAGGGTCTTTTAAAACTGCAGATTTGAAAAGGTGATTTCTCCAAAATATTATTTATTATTATATTACATTAATATTATATTATACATATAATATATAATAAATATTATAAATATAATATTATGTATCACAATATATATTATACTCTACTGTGTCATCAATTGTGATGTAATAATGTTTCAACTTTAAATGTGGATTTTTTTTCTCAGATGGATGCATTTGAAAGAGGTAGTTTAATGAAAAGAAAATGTTAAACTCCATGTGTGCCTCCCAGTTTTTCCCAGCCCACCAGTGTTAGACAGGATATGTCAAATTGCTGATTGGTGATGATTGACAATCCCAAAATATTCCTGGAATAAATGGTCAACTTGATATGTACTGCTTAAGGGTTGTTAATCCGAGTGAAGCAAAGTTGACATAACTCCCAACTCCCAAATTAGATAATGCAGACTATGCAGGAATCTCAAGTGATAAGCATTAGCAGAGAATGTTTCCTTAAATGATTAATTAAAAATAAATTTCTGTCTATTTCACAGCATTTTATGTTTTATGTTGGCTGTATGATAAGGCACATTTAAAAAGGGGGAGAGTGAGAAGGGCAGTTAACTTCTCGAAAATTTTGTTATATTTTGGTTTTGTGTGTTTCTTCTTTTTTGCTTTTGGTTTTAAACATTTTGGAGAAATGCATAAACTGAGAAAGACAGACAGCAGGAAAGGAAAGAGTTTGATAGAAACAGAAAGAGATGGGAAGATGCTTATGTATGTTGTTCCTGCAGTTAAGTATAAATTACAGATGGCCTGGCAGGTTTCATGTTCAGTATGTGTCAGCTACAACCCAACAATTTGCTCATTAGAGGAGAATAAATTGGAAGAACTTTCTATGTCAGCCAAAGTCTCTATTTTTCACATCCCCTTCAAGCTTATATTCTTTCTTATAACCTTAATCTGTATGGCATAGGGCAATGCTTTAAAAAAAAAAAAGCCTTAGTAAAAAGGAAAAGGCAAAATTTCACTAAAATAATTCAATTCTGAACTCTTATTTTCAAATAAAAAAGAAACAAAATAATATTCACTCTGTTCCTTTCTTGTTTCCAAAAAGTAAGCATTTAGGACAAAATAGGGTCTGCTAACACTTAGTAAGCACCTACTACATGTAAAACACTATGTTTGATGCTTATATAAAGAAATATAAGACATGGTCTGTGGCCTCAAGGAGACGAATTTAATTATGACTCAAAAATGCAGACCTATTCACTTCAAAAGAAAGGTTCAAACAATGGAAATCTATCAATGGTCCTAAAATATGGAATAAATGAAGAGGGCACTAGTCATTCAAACTAATTGTTTGATCTTCATCTTGAGTTTTGTATGATAATTGTTGTATCTTTTGAATTTTCATATAGTTGTTCTAGAATGAAAATGAATGATAATTTTAATGTTATGATTTAAGAAAGTCTCTTTCTATTTAAATTACCAAAAAAAGATTCTTGCTATTATGTGAGAATACAGCCTATATTAGGTACATACTACACTTAATTGAAATTGATTAATTATGGATATATACATGTGTGAAATATACTGAACTCACATACACACTTACTGCCATGAGGAGTTTATATTGAATAAATCCAATTAATGACAATAGTTTTAGGGGGGAAATATTCAAATTAATTGATAGTAGGGAATAGTGGCTAGACTTGTGATTCATTGATATAACAAAGAAACTTCTTCTGTCATGGCCAGTTACCACCTTCTCTGGAACTTGTAAGTAACACTGAGAGGTTAAATGACTTGCCCTGGTTGGGGGCAGGTAGGTGGCGCAATGGATAGAGCAACAGCCCGGGAGTCAGGAGGACCTGAGTTCAAATCCAGCCTCAGACACATAACACTACCTCTGTGACCCTGGGCAAGTCACTAAACCCCATTGCCCAACCAAAAACAAACAAACAAACAAAAATGACTTGACCTGGGTCATACAGCCAGGATGTTTCACAGATAGGACTTGAACTCAATTCTTTTTTGACTTTGAGACCTAGCTCGTTATCTGCTATGCCATGCCACCTCAATGAAACATATAATTACAGATACCATATAATACCTGCTTAATCTTAATCTTAATTATCTGGTTAATCTTAATATTGGCTATACTGGTCTGGTTAGTATTTAATCTTACAAAAAGCAACAGAGGTAAGCAATTGTTATTTCTGAATATATTCCATTAAAAACATTAATTATTGACCATTCAAATATATATGAAAGTAACCTCAGGCTCAAACCTGGGCATTGGCATTAAGACTCTCCTTATTGGTAGAGAAAATGATTACTCACCTCTCCCTGACTCTGCTTGAGCCCCAGATCACATAGTGGGATTCAGTTTGAATATATGTGTGGAAAGTATTTCTGTAACCAAATTCTATTTTTAAAATTAATCTTCATAATGTTTAACATATTGAAATTTTAAATTAGCTGCCAATGTGAAGATTAACCAATTTGGACTCAAGCCTATATGTGTGTATAAATATATACATGTATGCACATATATGCATATGCACATGACCATATTTCACATTACATATGAATGTAGTCATCTTCCCTCTTTATTAGATTTCTTTGTTATTATTATTTTAATTTTATTATTATTATTATTATATTAACAGCCATGATAGGAAAAGTCAGCAACCAACCATACTAGAAATAGCACTGGATTCAGAATTAGAAGACCTACTTTACCCAGGGCAAGTCATTTCACTGCTATAAGTTTCAGCTATGTCAACTATAAAATCATTTTAATATTCTATAAGGTATTTAGAAAAGTGATAGATTGTGATCCTGCTTACAGTGCTGTCACCAATGCTAATTATGCAAGTCAATCTGTTAGAGACAGGCACATTTGAGTGAGTCTGGCTCCTCAGTTTAAAATGTAAGAGTTAAAAAAATATTATGCAGAAATGCAACCATACTTCAACATGTTAATGGATATAACCAAGTCATCACAGCAATTGGGTTTGTTAATAGATTTTTTTAAATGATAGAAATACATTTTTTGGATTCTTGAATTCACAAATTGATTTTCCAGTATTTATTCTGTAGTCATGATAAAAATGTACATAAAAGTTCTGTTATATGGAATTATTTTTATCAAGTTATAAAGAGCCATTAGAAATTATCTTGTCCAAGCCATCCAGTCTTCCTTTAGAAATGAAGAATTTTGAGACCCAGAAAGATGTGATAAATATGTGAGGCTTTAAAAAGTATATCAGGGTGTGATATGGAGTCTGTATCAGGGTGAAGATATGGAGGATTAGTCCTGAGGTTGCATGCAAATATTTGATTCAGTGGGAATTGTATACATTCTCATTGATTCAACAAACATTGATTAAGTGCCTAATACGCTTTCCATACAAAGAAAACAGTACAAATTTGGAACATTTTTTTTAGTTGAGAGTTATATTAAGTAAAGAAATATATACCTCATTGCCTAATAACTCCAGGTAGTTTGGGATATTTTAGTCTTATCAGAATCAACCTCATTATAAACATTTCTCTCATTTCAAAATTACTGAATTAATGGAATGAGTAGATAAAGCCTTTTTCCCACCTTTCCAGAAGCAATAGTAGAAATGAAAAAGAATAAGGGAGTACATTATGGGTGACAAAAAGTCATTATGTAATTGTTTGGATGATTCACTAACAATGCACTGTTAGAAATACAATAGATGATGAAATGTGAATATTTCTGGATTAAATCACTTCAAACAATTGACAGGATGTCAGTTTATAACCTTGTCACCTTGATACTCCATTCACTGACCAAATAAATGTCTCCACAGTTCTATAAGGGTCAAGAACACCAAGTTGTTCATGTATGTATGTATGTATATATGTATGTATATGTATGCACGTGTATATGTATACACACACGCTATACATATGTGTCACAATACACTCTTTTGAGACAAAACATAACAAACCAAAGTAAAAACAAAATTTAGCAGTCACTCCTGGAATTAAAAGAGAAAATTCAGCATAATTTATTGCTTTAACAGGCATACCACACAGTTTTGTGTGGGAAAAGCCCCTAGAGAGGACATCAGCCTTCAGAGAAACAAACAAAATACTAAGTTGAGAACCGGTATCAACACAGATACAAAATAATTTGCTATTCATTAGTGGCCATTGGTTTTAAGGGTAGCAAACTCATTAATTAGGCATTTATTTATTTTGCTATTGTTCTTACTAATAGTTTTTTTAATGTTTTATCATGAATGAAACAATTACTAGTAAAGAATAATGATAATGCATCTATATTACACAAACATTTATATTTAACAATAGTGATTCACATCCAATGGACAATTTTGTAAGGTACTCCATGATAGTGACCAATAAAGGATGACAAAGGTGGAGCCAAGATGGCGGAGGGAAAGCAGTGACTTGCTAGAGCTCTCCCCCAAACCCCTCCAAATACCTACAAAAAATGGCTCTAAACAAATTCTAAAGCAGCAGAACCCACAAAAAAAAAGAGTAAAACAAATTTCCAGCCCAAGACAACCTGGATAGCTGATCGGAAAGGTATATCACGCTGGGCTGGGAGAAGAGCACAGTTCGGCGTGGGAACGCAGGCTGCAGCAACCCTGGAGCAGGCCTCAGAGGACTGAATCACGGGCAGCTGTGGTGGTTTTGAGACTTCTCAACCCACAAATGCCAAAGACAACTTAGAAGGTCAGTGGGAAAAGTCTGTTACTGCTGTGAGAGAAGAAGTTAGATCTTAGCCTCCCCGAAGGCAGCGGCTGGCTTCTGAGCTTCCAGCCCACAGATTGAGGGGGAATCAAGTGGCTGATGAGAGGGGGATTGCAAGAATCTCTTTGCCAGGGCTGAGGCAGGAATCTCTTGCTTTACCCGTTCTTGGATCTGGGTCATAGTTCTGAGGGGCAGTCCTGGGGTGAGGAGGAACGCTAGTCTGGTGGAGCTTGTTGTGGCAGTGGAGAGGAAACACCTCGCCCCTTATCATAGCACCTTGGAAGAACTGACACTTTTCAGGTCCCTAGAAGTATCTCTGAAAACAGCTGTACAAACCCCCAAAGCTTGGGAAAGTACATTCTCCACATTGGAAACAGACTCTTACCTTAACAAAGAGTTTAAAACTCAAGTAATTGGTTGGGATCATGAGCAAGCAGCTCAAAAAGAGTCAGACTATATTATCTTATTTTGGTGACAAAGAAGATCAAAACATACAACCAGAAGAAGACAACAAAGCCAAAGCTTCTACGTCCAAAACTTCCAAGAAAAATATGAATCAGTCCCAGGCCTTGGAAGAGCTCAAAAGGGATTTTGAGAAGCAAGTAAGAGAAGTACAGAAAAACTGGGAAGAGAAATGAGAGTGATGCAAGAAAATCATGAAAAGCAAGTTAACAGCTTGCTAAAGGATACCCAAAAAATACTGAAGAAAATAACACCTTAAAAAATAGCCTTACCCAAATGGCAAAAGAGGTCTAAAAAGCCAATGAAGAGAAGAATGCCCTAAAGAGCAAAATTGGCCAAATGGAAAAGGAAGTCCAAAAGATTACTGAAGAAAATACTTCCTTAAAATTAGAATAGATCAATTGGAAGCTAGTGACTTTATGAGAAATCAAGACACTCTAAAACAAATCCAAAAGAATGAAAAATTAGAAAACAATGTGAAATATCTCATTGGAAAAACAACTGACCTGGAAAATAGATCCAGGAGAGAGAATTTAAAAATTATTGTACTATCTGAAAGCCATGATCAAAAAAAGAGCCTAGACATCATCTTTCAAGAAATTATCAAGGAAAACTGCCCTGATATTTTAGAACCAGAGGGCAAAATAGAAATTGAAAGAATCCACCGATCTCCTCCTGAAAGAGATCTCCAAAGGAAAACTCCTAGGAATATTGTAGCCAAATTCCAGAGTTCCCAGGTCAAGGAGAAAATATTACAAGCAGCCAGAAAGAAACAATTCAAGTATTGTGGAAACACAATCAGGATAACACAAGATTTAGCTGCTTCTACATTAAGGGATCACAGGGCATGGAATATAATATTCTGGAGGGCAAAGGAGATAGGATTACAACCAAGAATCACCTACCCAGCAAAACTGTGTATAATTCTTCAGGGGAAAAAATGGTCATTCAGTGAAATAGAGGACTTTCAAGCATTCTTGATGAAAAGACCAGAGCTGAATAGAAAATTTGACTTTCCAATACAAGACTCAAGTGGAACATGAAGAGGTAAACAGGAAAGAGAAATCATAAGAGACTTATTAAGGTTGAACTGTTTACATTCCTGCATGGAAAGATGATATTTGTAACTCATGAGACCTTTGTCAGTATTAGGGTAGTTGGAGGGAAAAAATTATATGTATGTACATATATATATATATATATA
>NW_020954569.1:42867650-42995450 GCF_900497805.2 Vombatus ursinus | reverse complement strand
GTGTGTGTGTGTGTGTGTGTGTGTGTATGTGTACATATGTAAGGCATAGAGAGGTCCAACAACTAGAGGAAGAGGGAGATCCTATGATCCTAAGCCTTTAGGCAAGTTGCCTTTGTAACACTTGGAAAAGTAAAGCACTCCTCAACATCAGGCTGTTCCATTTGGAGGGAGGCTACCTGAACTGAAGTTATTTAAACCGAGATCAAAGTACACAGTTTTCTTGTTCCGTAGAAAGTCATCTGAGAACTTAATCTTTCTATGGGGCACTGGTTTAACTGTTCCCTGCTCCTTCCCTAGCCAAGAAGAACCTTGGCACAGCCTTGGGAACGTCAAAGCTTGAGGACTAGGCAAAGACCAGAAGTTTCCTAAAGAGGTGATTGAACCGAGACTTTTATACCAGGGCATGAATAATTAACAGTAATGAGGCCTAATGCTCCGTGGCCAATAAGAAGTGGTAGTTCTAGTGATCATCCAGCCGTACCCCATAGCCTTAATGAAGGAGAGGTGAGGTCGGGGGAGCATGGCAATTGTTAAGAAATGTCGTGGGCTTGAACTGGTGGGGTCAGAGAGGCAGGAGGAAGCGGCTTTATACTGGCCCTAAGACACCCGGAATCCTGAGCTTTATTAATAGCAGGGGCCCCCAAGGAGCGAAATGTCATTGCTGTTTAAAAACCGCTAGGGCCAGGGATTCCTGTGTCACTAGACCTTTGGGGAAAAGGGGAGAAAGCTAGCAGCTGGAAGGTGGAGCTGGTTGTCGGGGGCCTTGGCGGGGAAGGGGAGGGGTCGTGTAACGCACTCTAGTTAGATGGAGAACTAGCAAAAAAGAGACCTCCACGCCTGCAGAGCCACTTTGTATCGTAGCTCTGAGGGTGAGAGAGTACTCTGAAAACCAGGGCCGTACTCGGTGCCAGCCTATTCATTTCAATCGGTATCTCAACGAATAATGAACTGAACTCGGCCCCAGAAAACGCTGCCCGAGAGCTTTCGGCAGCCTTCTATATCTGGCTACTAGTTCATGGCGTTCAGGGCATCCCGGAGCGTGCCTTTACCTAAATGAGTTAACAGGACAACTGGATTCTTTAGGAAGGGAGGGAGAGGTGGAAGGGGTGGGGGTGGGGGGCAAATGTTGAGTGTTCCGAGGTGACTAAATTTGCCTTGTTGAGCCTTGTAAAACCCTGACTTAATCATGTAAACTTCTGTGTAAGCAAAATGGAAGAAACTTCAAAGGGTCAAAAAGCCTTTAGGGATTTGTGCTGAGACGCCAGCAATAGATCCTAATCTGCCTTCTGAATTCTGGCTATATTTGTCCAAGGAACTGGTACCAGCAAACTCTCCAAGGTAGAGATAGTGGGTTGATTCAGCCTTTATCCCCTTAGAGAGTATTGGCTTTGTAAGGCTCAAGGCAGTGCTTCAATGCCAGGGGATCTATGCTTGCCCAAAAACCTCTAAAAATGAAATACAGGAGTAATTTGAGATAATGACTTTGTAACAGGCTTGGGCAGACCTTGGACAGAAGAAGTGAGAGATGTTATCACCCCAGCATTCCTCTTAAAATGCAGTTTTTCCCCCTTGCTTATTCCCAGTTAGTCAAAGCTACATTAACATTCCATCCAGGGCTGCTAAACAGAATCTTAATTAGTCCTGATACTCTTGTGCGAGGGGTTTATTCATTGCACTCTTAACTAATGGTTGCTGTCAGGGTATTTTTTTTTTCTCTTTGGGTTCTTTGGGGATATCGTGTTCTGCTGCAAAGCATGACAGAAATGTAATGTGCATGCAAAAAAAAAAAAAAAAAACTTGCAGATCAGAAATCTGGAGGCATAGGCTGACTCCAAGCCCTGTCTAATGGTGAGACATTGTTAGGACTAATGAGAATAACTTCCACAACAGATATTTTCCTGACTCTTGTTTATCTTAAAATTTAATGGTGCACTCTCTCTTTTCCCAGACAGAAAACAGTACAAACGCGTTACTACTGCAAAGCCTTGCGTATACTTGCCAGCTAAAAATCTGCATTGTCTGTGGCTGCTTAGGCAGCACCCGGGGTTTGCTATTTAGCGCCAGAAACAGTGGAGTAGAGAAATACTAGTGAGTTGCAACGGGACGGACATGTTTAAAGAAGCCTCACTCTACGCATTATGACGTTTGTAGTCACACATGCCGGTGTGTGCCCGTAATGGATGCTTGTGTAGGTGAGCAAAGATTTACACCTTTTCTAGTTAACAATTCTATTATGCGAAGCTTTAGGTGGGTGGTGATGTTAACTACTTGATCTGGCCTAGGTGCTCACGTAGGACTCAGTGGGAATGTCCCACAAGGTTATCTGCAGTTCGGAGACTGAGGAATAAAAGTAATAAACTCGTTGAACAATCCTTATTAAAAACCAGACGCGTTACAGCGACTCGTCATTTAAATGTTTGTAGGAGTAATCAGTTTCTCTCTCTCTCTCTCTCTCTCTCTCTCTCTCTCTCTCTCTCTCTCTCTCTCTCTCTCTCTCTCTCTCTCTCTCTCTCTCCCTCCCTCTCTCTCTCTCTCCCCTTTCTTCCTTTTCTCCCCTTCCCTTCTTTCACATGCCAGACTCCTTTCCATAAGCTTGCGTAACATTGATTACTCACAAAGCTTCCACAATAACTATCATGTAGCCAAACTAATTGAGACAATCATGCTAAGTTATAGTCAGTCTAAAGGTACTATTGATGTGGTAATGCCTATAGAAAATCAGACATGCGACTCACTACCATTTAATTACTCCCTTTAACCTGTTATTACTATGTTAACTGGCTTAAGTATATATTGCTGCCTTTTATTGCCTTGATGTGACAAATTAAAACATACAGTCTGGGAGCTGAGCTAAGTTGGTGAACAGAGTTTCAGAAAATGGAGCTGTGTGATGTCAAAGCTGTCAAACCGGATTCAGTTTCTAACCTGCATCCTGATCTGCAATTCCGTTTGCTTTGGGAGGCTGGGATTGGGAGGTTGGGGTAGGAGGTGGAACAGGAGGAGGAGGGGACTAGAGAAAAGAGAACAGTTTCACCGAAGAAGGGATTTTAATTGCTAGGGTAAAAAATATACGTGCTTTGAACTGGTGTTTGGGATTAGCTGTCACAAACCTGGGGTTTAATTAAATTAACGGGCTTATGCCAAACAGCGTTAAAGTGGAGGAGGTGTGTTTAAGAATTTAAAGAACTGAGCAAACTGTTTGCGTTGGGAAGTTAAATAGTTAACGTGTTATTCTTACATTTATCTTTGGCCTGATGTATTAAACAGTCACCTAAAATCTTGGGGAATAATGTGAGTCGGTGATTATTCCTGTCTTCACACGGTTAGTACTTTCCAGCTAATTAACCTTCATAAAAAGGGTCTTTCGAGTTATTAAGATATATGGGTGGAAGCGGTTTACTGCAGAAAGTCTTAATTATTCACACTGAAAGGTGTGTTTCCAGTATAATACTAATTTCTCCCCATATCACTCCACCCCACCAAATCCTGGATAGCCCCAATTCAAAAGTTTTTCTCTATTTCGGAGTTGTTTCAAGGGAGCATTAAGCGGCACAGTTAACGTGTTTACCTATTTACCACATCACCTATTTAATCCTTCAACATGAACGAACTTCATTTTTTTAAAACACATATCCATACTCCATTCAAAGAGGACGGGTAGAAAGATTCACAGACATTAAAACTGGCGGTTTCCCTTCTACAAACCTTCCTCTTACCTTCCTCCTGAGTCTGGGAAAGGACACCTGAGAGCTCCAGTTCCCTCATCTTCAACTACTCATACTTAAATGATCTTGAAGGTATTAGGGATGGCCTAAAATCACCCTCCCCTTCTTTTCTCCTGCAAGAAGATGTCAGAGGTTAAAATGTTCACTTTGCCCTTTCTCTTGATCTTGAAGAGAGAGAGGAAAAAAAAAAAAGCAAGAGCTGCTGGCACCTTTATGGGACTCAGACCTGCTGCTGCTCTGAGCAGTTCCAGCCCCACTAACTTTGATCAGCCTTATTAATTCCAGCTGCGGTCTATTTGTTTGTCATTTTTCCCTTTTCCTCTGGAATCATTATTTATGGCAGAACGCGAAAGGGGGAGGGCGTGCGCTGCTAGAATGAAAGGGAGAGCTCTGCACGACCTGAAGGAGGGAAGGTTTGGTCCGTGTATTTGTTTGGTTGCTTAAAGGCTAGGGAAAAGTAGGCTTGAGGAATGTAATCTACACCAGGATCAAATCATTGCACCAGAGCATTAACTAATTATCAGATCAGGGAGAGGAAAAAATAAATATCCCCCAAAATAGCTGAAGGTAATTATAACTGTTTATTACACTAATGATTAATAATTGATCAGAAGTTATGCACAATAAATTGTCAATTTATCTCTCTATAAGTGCATGCCACTGTGTGGGCTTTTGGTGTAAAGAGGGTGGAAACCTGCTCACCTTTGTAAGACTAACTTCAAATTTTGAAAATAATAATAAATACCATTTGGTTTTTTTTCTAAATTTATCCAACAAACCCATAATTCCCGACATTCACCTTTTAAAATCCATTCTTGAGGGTCAGAATGAAAACACGGAGGAAAACAACACCCCCCCCATGCACTTTCAACTATTTGCACTATCAGAATTGAAAGGGAAAAAAATAAAAGCAAAAAAAAAAGCACTGAAAAAGTATATCTTAACCAATTTCAGTTCATTAAATCAGGGTCATCATCCAAATCAATAAGATGTATTGAGTATATATATTTTTTCCTAAGAAAGACACTGCACACCTTGCCCTTTTGATAACCAAAAACACCTATCTATTCTTCAGTCATTCCAGTAGGACAGACGGTAAGGGTAAGCAAGGATGACCAAGAGATACCTGGTCCAAACTTCAAAACTGGAACTGTCAGAACTGCTTCCTCAGTTATCAGAAGCTGTTGTCTACAATAGTACATACCATGGTGCAGTGGCTTTTATAACCAAAAAAGGAGATTAAAGGTTTTCAGACTCTCTCCAATAGTCAAGCTCCAAGAAAATGTTTTTATCTACTATAGATGTAATATGCAACATAAAGAGGATAGGAAGACAAGACAAGATAAAGAGATGTCTATGAATCATCCATTTATATTGCTCAGAAATTACTTTCTCCTATAAGAGGGGAGGGAGGGAGAATCCCCCCCCCCCAGGGTTGTCTCTACTATAAAGATTTGAAAAAAAAATATTTTTTCAATTGGGAAAAATTCAAATGATGATAATCATAACATTTACATATTATATTCAGTATACACAAAGGCACCTTAAAATATCTCTAGACTCATATCTCACTGGATTTCTCCATACTGAGCATGCTAAGTCTCCAGATGAGCGCTTCTGAACTCCAGGAGGAATGGAATAGAATCTGTTTATAGCATTCTTAATTTAGAGTCCAAAAGAGCATTTTCTTTGAATCATTCTAGGACACTTAGAATTTCTGAAAAAAAAAAAAAAACCTATTTGTATAGAAATCAACCTATTTGTTTAGTAATGATGGAGTGTAAGACTTTTCAAGTTTGAATTTGGGTGTTCCTGTAAATTTAAAAATCAGAATTGCTTTAACTCTTGCATACTCCTCTTGTAAGATTGGTTGATTGAAATTAATTCTGATTTTGAAAAAAAAAATACTGGTAACATACATCAAATGTTGTTAAAATAGAACACTGGTAATTACAGGTTTAGTCTTTGTTGTTCAAAAACAGAAATAACAAAGGACACACTTTATTTTCTATATATAGAAATGGTTCCTCTAAAACGTCCAATTTCTTTGAAGAAGCATGAACATTAAAGAACAACTAATTGCACTCTCTTCTTTCTTGTTAGGGAAGTCTCCATCTATCTGATACACAAATATGATGAAGAAGGAGAAAAAAGTGAGGCGATTCCAGGCCCTTGTTTTAATTCTCCAGAATAAAGGGATGTCTCCCTTTTCACTGTGCAGGTATGCACTAGAATCAAGCCCGTGCCCCCAGCCCCAGTATCGTAGCTGAGCTACGGCTGGGTCTGCTTTCCAGAGCAGTGCAGAACTCAGTCTGTCTCTGGTCTTCCCTTCCTCTCCCTTTCTCAGCTCCAATCAGACAAAGGTGGATAAAGTTCTTTTCAAGTTTCAAAGGCAGTTGGTAAGCAGCTTTACAGAAACAATAACTCTTTTATTGAGAACAAATGTTGACATTTGAAGGGAGCAAGGAAAGGCATAGCCCGAATGGGCCGAAGTGGAAAGCGCCTCTGGTGCTATTTGACAACAGCTCCAGTTCCCCAGGGATCCCACCTGAGATTAAAGCTTGCATTTCGATAAATCAGCTCTAATGAAACCTCTGGCCCTGGAGATGAGAGGGTTTATCTTGGCAGCTCCGAAGACAGGCACTCTTAGTGCAAAGGGTTGGGGAGGAAAGTTGGGAAGAGAAAGGAAGAAAGGGGCTTGAGGTCTTAATCCTCAGCGGGTGGGTTAGCATCCATAGGAAACAAAATGTATGTAAAAGTGTTTTTTTCTTTTATGGTCCACAGGTCTTCATTTCTCCTTTCTGGATTAATCACTTCCCACCTCAGCCAACAACTGCAAACACTGATGCTTCCCTCTGTCTCTTAATTTCTGTGATTAAGACCAAGAAGGAATAAACAGTCATATCAATTAACTTCTTAAATGCTTTTTTCTGCCTCTCCCTCTTTATTTTTCTTTCTTTTCCCCCTTTCTAGATTATTTGCCTAATCTAGATTTCATAAATAACATTAATTTCTCAGAGGAAGTGATTAAAAAAAAAACACTCTTTATGTTTTACATTTCCAGTGTGTATTTAAAGGCAAGTTCTCCAATTCTTTCTACTTTCCTTTCCAGAAAGAAATCCAGGTCTAACTGCTAGCAAGAATAGGTAAATTATGGAAATCTTTTGTAATTCCTTGGGTATATAAACATCAAAGAAGTATATTGGCCTTTCCTAATCTCTAACCCTGCTTTTGGTTTTCAGGAATTGAAATGTGCAAGAGAACCTGGAAACATGTGTATACACAAGCAGGAGAGCAAAGTAGGGAAAAGTATTTTTCCAAATAGGGTGTGTGTAATAAGGAGAGGCTTTAATTTCTAAGTTAAAACTAAGAAGGATTTTTTAAAAATACATTTGGCATTATATGGCTAAGGTGAGATATTGCCTAAAAGATTTCTAGTTTGGGGGAGGGACAATATTTTATAATAAATTTGATATTGGCAAATTTCTAAGGTAGAAGCTGAATTTGGGAAAATATTTTATTACTATTTCTATATATAAAATTGTGACAATGCCAATAATTTTTATCCTGTAACCATTTATTACATTTGTATCACAAGAATAAAATTCAAGTAGTCCAATTATTTAGTGAGAAAGTGCTGGGGGTGGGTGGAGGAAATGAATTCTTCTCATAAAGCTACTGAAGTTCAGAGCTAAAAACCAAAATATCAGTTGTACTCTGAGAGTCAATGCCTTATTCCCCACCCCACTCCCCCATACCAAAAGATTGTAGGTTAAAAGTCAAGAAACTGATTCTTTTCATGGTTCAAATCACAACAACTTTTACAGAAAGACAGTACCCTCCAGGGGTTTGTGAAAGAAGCCTTGCTTTCCATGTGAAGATCTTTCTTTTCCAATGCACAGACCACACTAAATCATTTCCATTTCTCACTAAGTATGAAAAAAGGAGTCTGATTTTCCTCCTCGTTCTAAAAGATCAACTTCATTGTCTTTTCCCCAAATAATAACATTTTAATCTAATAAATACATAACAAGGGATAAGAAAAAAAGAGAAGGAAATAAGGAAAGAAAAACCCAGCCTTTCTTCTCTGCACAAGCAAAATATATTTTCCAGCTCCTGACTAGAATGGCTCTTTATCCAGTTAACATTCCCCAGGCTGATGCCTGAAGTATCTAAGATCACTTTCAAATGCCCTTTCTAACAAGACCTGAGCAAGAGGCCACTAATTTTCACCGAACAAAAAGCCACTGGAGAGAGATCCGTTTGTCAATATCAACTGGTCCAGCAATTTCCCATCTTCAGACACGGAGGCCTATCTGAGCTGGCAGATGTTTAGACAAGATTTTATAAATTGTTCAATATCAGCCCATAATGAACCCCAACTGACCATTCCAAAGCAGCTAAAAGCATCCAGGATCTCCCCCGCTGGGATCCAATAATGCTCTCATGCTGGAACATTATTAATCATGGAATAAAATAGATGAGCCTCTTGAAAAATAAGTGTATGATTGATTAAAGGGCAATCTAAGAAGCCATTATTCTTGTTTTATAACCGTAAGTTATATTCACTCAATTTATCTTTGGGAAAGAAATAAATGATTGTTCATTTCTTTTCTGAAATTATATTATATTGAGATTCATATAATTTTGCTGAAAATTAAAGTGATATATTTGGTTCCTTTATGATTCTAATCTAGGAAAATATGTTACTTGACTACAAATTTCAGATATGGTTTATATGATTTGGAAAGTGGTACACAAAAAAGGGGTGCAAAAGATCAAATTGTTTTAACTTTTGAGGGTTAAAGGGGGAGGGAGAGGGAGTGGGAGTGGGGAGAGTCATTTAATAGACAATTTTACACTTCTACAAGATTCTTATACTCTGTCTACATGGACAGATTAAAAAGAAGAGTTAAGCAATTATCTAGGGAATGTGATTAATGGAGATAACCACTTTGGATAATTTAGACTTAAAAAAACATTTTTCCCCTCAGTTACTTTTATTTCCTTGTGTGTGAGCCTAGATTACCAAGATTATTGTCTCTTCTTCCAATTTTGTTTACCTAGGAGATAAAAATGTAAGCTTGAACCAGAAATAAATACATTGTGCCTCTATGATCAATCATAGGAAAGATATTTTAAAAAAATAATAATTACCTTTATAATACCAAGAAGAAAGAACATTCTTTTATGCTGGGTGAATGGAATTTATATAACTAAAAATTACTCCATATTCTTTCACTGGCAATAAATTTGTGTACACATATTAAATATATACAATATGTATATATGTGGTTCATCTACCAAAAAGTATTTTTGTAGGGGTCAAGTTTAAACCCCATACTTTATCTAGAATAGCAAAAAACACAAAATGCAGTGACTTCCATAGTCAATTTCATCACTGTTCTCTCAACCAAATTACTCTTTTAGGAAAAATGAACCCAAAACACCATATTGTTGCAGACTAGTCTGTTTTTATTTACAATTAAAGATATAAATTAGTAAAGAATTCTTGTTAAACAACCAACAAAGATTGTATAACCATCAACGTTTCAAATAAAAACCAGGCAGAATTTATTTACAAAAAGATCGGATTCCATTGCAATACAACTTGCATAAATTACTAGAAGCTTTATATCATTACAAAAATAAATATCAAATTTGTTTCCACCCTTTTAAGTACTCAAGTTCTTCAATCACATTTTATTATCTCTACTGTGTACATCTTTTACAAATAAATTTTACAGTAAATCCTATCACACCTAGAGAATATATACCGTGGCAATGAAGTGATCAATTCAAGATATCCTGAGAAAAACAGATTGTTTTCAAAAGTCACACATACATTGGGGAAACTATACTAGACCAACAAACTCACATATGTCCAACAAAATTCTGTTTTTAAGAATCAGAGTCTGTAGATTTAATAGTGCTCTGTGGGTTCTTCTTTTATACAGTGGCACAAGATGTGATTCCAGACTTAGAGATTTGTTCTATATATTAGCTCGGGGAGAGATGATGGCTTGCTGACTTTTTTTCAAAGCAATTGTGACACCTACCTGTGGACCAAGGAAAAAACCAAATCATCCAAAATCCTTCAGTTACAGCTTGTACCATTAAATTAGAAAAAAAAATAGGCATTCTAAAAAAGCTTCATCCTCTTTGTTTTCTTCATAAAAGACTCCAGACTTAAAAACTATTGTCTAACATTCAAGCGAACATAGAATATTTTCTTAAGATGCTGCTATGAATAAGGTAACATACAATATAATATCTACTCCATCTGGACATATTCCTGGATAAGCTCACTGAAACCTTATTCCTAGGTTTTTCTTCAGTTTTACTATGTAACTATCATCTATAAAAGTTACTTGGTATGGGAAGTTTAAGCAATGCTTCTCTAATCAAGCCAGCCATGCTTATTTTTAGGATTTTATGAATATTATGTGGATTTTAAATAATTAATGAATCCCTTGTCATTTTAAGGATGTAAAGTAAGACCACAGTGGCAGTTAATATAGTTTTTATAAAAATTTAAAAAATGATTGCATGTGCATATTACACATATGCATTTTTTTCTTGCAGTTGAAGAATGTGATCCTTCAAATAGAATTGGAAAAATAAAGGAAATCTATAATGTGGCTCTCCCCCTCCCCAAAGTGGGGGAAAGAATACCAGAAAAGAGCAGAATACTTTGCAATCAAACTCCATGTAATGAAGCAAGAAATAAACATTAAGCAAGTTTACAGCTGCGAAATATGTCTTGGATCGGATCCCAAATGATCAGTGTAATAGAAAATGTTCCCACTTACTCACATTCTGTCTGATTGCACTTCTATAGGTAGGGTTGTACTCCTACTGTGCAGACTTCAGTGGAATCTGTCAAAATAGAACCGTCAGTTAGTCACAGGACACAGCCAGTTAACTAGATTATACAGTGTATACCAAATCTCACAGTCGCTCCAAATACAGACTTAAGCAGTTTAGAAGACTGCTTTATCTTATCATTGAAATCACATTGAAAGTTTGAGTAAATTTCAATGTCTTCCAAATTTCATTTTTCTCTTAAAGGCCCTTAAAAAAAAAAGAAAAAATCCAAGACACTTATTCTAAGGTTTCTGAATCGATGAGAGATGAAAAAAAAAAAAAAAAAGGAAAGAAGGGAAGAGGATTTAGTTATGAAAGGAGAGAAGGGAAGAGGTTTTTGTTTTTGTTTTTGTTTTTGTTCTTTTTAAAGTTCTAAAGGTTCGTTTCCTCCAGGTTTCTGAGAGAAGGTAGTATTGTTTATTTCCTTCAGGACAAAACTAGAGCAGAAAATGATCTTAAACTCGTCAGTGGAAAGTCAGAACGATCCTGTTTTTACCAATCAAAACACACAAAAGCCTAAATGTAGCACAGTGACTGCCCAGGGGCTCTAAGTTTAATTTGCATTTCGTTCTAACTTGTCACCCCTGGAACTTGCAAAAAAACAGCTGAGGTGATTTCAGAAAACAGGCTGAGAATCTTTTCATTTTCTTATTTCAACCAGATCTGGTGAGAGATTTGAAAATATGCACCTCTTAAAACAATCTTTAAGATCAAATGAATGTTGAATCTTATCAGTTTTCTTTCCCACTCCTAGGAGGAGAGGTTCCTTTATATGACCTCATTTCACAGGACCACAGATCTCAATCTGCTTTGGTCCTTCCTCTCCTTCCCCCCCCAACCTCCTCCCCAACACACACACACACACACACACACACACACACACGCACACACACACCTTTTGTGTTAGCATTCTTTAACTAAGGAAGAGCTTGTGTATGTATTTTTTCCCCAGGAGTTATTTTGCCTTTAGCAGGAAAAGAAAGAAGCAATCATTCACCTACCTTTCTTAGGCTCATAACTAGAGGGCCTGTAATGTGGCTCCAGCTGGTTAGTGCTCGTTTTCAAAGAGTCACTGCTCTGCTTGGGAACAGAGCTAGTATTTAACACAGTCTGACTCAATCCCTCGTTTGAAGCCACTGCTGCTGAGTTATACCTCAGGATCCCCTGGCTCTGAAGCGCGTTAAAGTTTCCATAGTTTGTGTAGTTGCTGTAAAAGGGCGAAGTGTAATAAATATGTCTTCCGAGGAGGGAAGAAGGGGAATAAGCCGAACTAGTGTGGGACGTGGAGGAAGGGGCAGCCGAAGTCAAAGCAGGTGGGGGACAGCTCTGCCCCATGCTCTGATGCTTAAGGTCCGAGGTGGCGATTTCTGCGAGAGACCACAGTTTGGGTTTGATGGCCTGGGTTTGGGAGCTCGGGGAAATCCGATTGTCCAAAGTCGTTTTGTTGGAGTTCCGGGAAGCGTCTTCGTGGGGGTGGCTCAGGAGAGGAGCTTCCACGCCTGTGAGGGGCGAGGAGGTCACCGGCTTCGTGGGGGGGAGGTCTCGGTCCCCTTCCTCGTCCTCCTCGTCGTCGTCCTCGATGTCATCGTACTTGTCCTTCGACTCCGAGCCCGACTCGCACAGGGTGTCTCCCACCCTGCAGGGCAACTTCTCCCCGTCTGACTCGGCTGAACAGGAGTGGTCTGTAAGCGAATCGACGTGCAAGCTGATCCCTGAGAAGAGCCAGGGCCAGACAAAACAAGGGCAGTCAGTTATTTACACCATGATGGCTAAAAGGAGAGCTCACACGCACCGGGCTGCTCCCCCCACAGCTGCACAACATTACTTGTAAACAGGCCGGTCTGCTTTGAACAACAGTGATACACATAACCCTCCCCCAACACACAGCCCACCCCCCCTCCTTCTCCCAAGGGTTGCCACGTGCTGAAGGGTGGTTGGCCTTATAAACCAAATAAAATACCCTTACGTGCCCGTCTCAGCAGTATAAAACCCATGCGTGTCAATATTATCTGTTAACGGTAAAGACTCTTATTTATGTGGTTTAAAATTGCAAAGATGGGAAGAGTGAGGGAGGGGTAAGGAAGATGATGTATAGGTAGCACCCCCCCCAAAAAAAAACCACTCAACTATTTTCACCCTCTGAATTGGAATAACTGTAGAAACAACTTCACAGTTTGGAGTATTCCAGTACACACTCCCTCCACACAAGCTCCAGGAAAGTTGGACTTTCCTGAACCTCTGAGCGGGAGAGAGCTCTACTCTGATTTACTGACCTTCGTCCTCAGCAGATGTTTCGTTGCTCTCCTGCACCTTGTCTGAACTCTCTTCTTTACTTCTGGCCCCGTCCCCTTCGTCTTCGTCCTCGTCTTCGCTTTTGTTCCGGGGAGCCCAGGTCATCTTATTCTCCTTCTTGAGTCTCCGGCGGGCGTTGGCGAACCAGGTGGAAACTTGGGTGAGGGTCATCTTGGTGATGATGGCCAGCATAATCTTCTCCCCTTTGGTGGGGTAGGGGTTCTTGCGATGCTCTTGCAGCCAGGCCTTCAGGGTGGCGGTGGCATCTCGGGTAGCATTTTTTCTGTAAGCCGGGTCATTCAGCTGATAAGGATAAGCGGGGCTGCCATAAGGATGGTAGCTGATAGCCCCCGTCATGCCTGTCGTATGAGCATCATAAGGTGAGCCCTGAAAGAGTAAAACGTAGGGAGTGAGCAATTTGTTATCGTTATTAGTAAATATTTTTTTAAAAAAGGCAGAAGTGATCTCAATTTTCTCTTAGATTTCTAATCTCAAATTCATATTTCAGTATCGAAAATTGACGCCCACATCCAGCCCACATGGCCAACGGTTGCACTTTTAGTCATCAAAAATTGTCAATCTCCAAACATTTCACTTTCTTGAAATTAAATACGTTCCCCAAATCACTTTCGAGTCACACAGACTCGGGGATGGCAGTAGGCCTACAGGTAGTTTCTTGATATCTAAATTTCACTCAAAGGTTCAAATGATGCTTCCCCCCACAGTACTTTCGCACCCCCCCCTTAGCCATACAAAACACAACAAAGCCACCACTTAGTAATTCACTGCACTAATGCATTGCAAATCCAATTTGCAAATCAGAAGATATGCACCGTTTCAAATTGTTCAAATGTGATGTAATTAGCATTTTAATTCGCCCTTTAACGTTTAAATTGAGCTTATTTAAACGTTCCAAATTCTAGAAAGTTGCAGATATTGTAGTGGAACTTGATAACTTGTCAGCACATCTAGGAATTTCACTGAGGGTGTGGCGAATAACAATCTCAATTTTACTTAATGGCCTTAATAGCCAGAAATACTTTTCAACTTCCAGGGACTAAGCCACCACAGTTGCAGAACCGGAAAGTCCAAGGAGGGATGATTTCCTATCAAGATAGGTGGTAAGACAATTTATCTCAAGTATTTTTAAAAGAATAAGGTTGTACAATTAGGCAGGGAGATAGACAAAAACAAATTCTGAAAACCTCGCTTATATTAGAGATTTTATTTATTTTTTCTTTCTTTTTAAAAAGGATTGCCATGTCAACAGTGAAATCTGAAGCTGCCGACTCCCCAACGGTCTTGTGTAGGAGCGGAGCACACAGATAGCAAACAGATGCTCCTTTTCATCCCTTAAAATCCAGTTAAACCATTAGCACAAAAGCATTGAAAGTAAATAAAAACCGCACGGGAGGACGACCTGAAGGTCCGCTCCAGCAGCGGACTAAAAACATACATACATACACACACGTACGCTCTCTCTCTCTCTCTCTCTCTCTCACACACACACACACACACACACACACACACACACTCACACACATACAACCCTATACTCTCCAACACCCAAAGCGCACTTAATTGCTCAAAACATATTCTTTTATACAATAAAATGAAAGAAAGAACTTAGTGCAGGAAAGTAGAGAGAATTAGAGGGGAAGGTGTGAGCGTTGGCAGATGACTTCCGACCTGAGAGAAGTAAAAGCATAATCTACCCATCTCTTGTTATTTTTTCTGTTCGCCCTTAAAGCTGACGTTTGAACCTAATAACAATCTCTCTCCCTCTCTCTCCCTCTCTCTCTCTCTCTCTCTCTCTCTCTCTCTCTCTCTCTCTCTCTCTGTCCTGCGTTACCTTATGATTGCGCTCTTTCTAAGGATAAGTAGCGTCTATAGATCATTTGATATTGGACGGAGATGAGGATGGGGATGAAAATGAGAATAAGAGCAGCAAGTAATGAGCCAGGACGAGGAAGAGGAAGAGAAAATGCGGGGAAAGGCCGAGGCATCTCCGCGGTAGTTACCATGTAGGAAGGGAATCCCGTGGCGGGGTCTGTAGAGTACTGAAGTGGGCTGGTGAAGCCGGTCGCAGCCTGCGCGGTGAAAGCCGCAGATCCAGGGTAAGGACTGAACGCCGAGCCTGAAGAAGACCTGGCCAGCTCCTCGCTCCTTGGCGCCGCCAGCGCCGAAGCCCCGTAAGCTGGGCAAGAATAAAGAGCCAGAGAACCGGGGGGCTGGTAGAGGTAACCCTGAGGATAAGACATGGCTTAGGCGTGCACAGGAGCAGGGAGGGGGCGAGGGGGTAACCGGCCCTGGCTCTGCTTCTGCCGCGGCGGCTGCTGCTGCTGCTGCTTGCTCCCTCTCTTGCCTTTCCCCTGTTGGTTCGGTCTGTATATAGTTATGTAGAGAATTAAGAATTGTTATATGTCCCCCCCATCCACCCACCCAAGAGAAAGTAAGAAGAATGATCAGCAGGGAATGAAAGTGGGGGTGGGTGGGGGTGGGGGAGAGAGGAAGATGAAGGGTAGAAAGTAGAAATAAATCAATCTGACCAGAAAACTAACCAGGACGAGAAGTGCATCTGGAGCAGTGAGAGTGAGGGGAGGGAGGGGGTGGGGGGGAGGAAGGGAAGGGGGAAGGGGGGGAGAAGCGGATTAAAAGAAAAAGACAGAAAGAAAGACGGACAGAGAGAATGGAAGAAAGGGGGAAAAGGAGAAAGAGCCCCCGAAATCAGGAAGGTGGCTGCGGCTGCGGCTGCGGCTGCTGCTGCTGCTGCATATGGAGCTCTTTTTCAACCACAGCCAGCTCCCCCAGCGCCTGCAAGTCTGTATTTTGGGGGAAGTATAGAGAGTCTGAACTGAAGAGTTGAGGGAAGGAGCGCTCGAGTTTCTGAGGGACATTGGAAAACGGAGCTGTCCGTCACGGCGGCTTATCTGCATATTCAGACGGGCCCGCCCCCCTCCTCCTCCTCTCGCCTTCGCCTCTCACAGACAGGGGAGGGAGGGAAGCGCAGGCTTTTGTAATGCAAGCCACCCTCTCTGTCTGCCAGGGAACACACTGATGAAGCCAAGGGATGATACTACTGATCAGCCACTCCGGACTCCTGCGCTCTACTGCGCGCGCGCGCGCGCGCACACACACACACACACACACACACACACACACACACACACACACACACACACACACCTCTTTCTCTCTCTCTCTGTGTCTGTCTCTCTGTCTTCTCTCTCTCTGTCTCTCTGTCTCTGTATCTCTCTCTGTCTCTGTCTCTCTGTCTCTGTCTCTGTCTCTCTCTCCCTCTTTCCCTCCCTCTTTCCCTCCCTCTCTCCCTCGGAGAGCGCGCCCTTGTATTGTCACAGTTTAGGATAAAGCGGGGAAGGGGGAGAAACTCGGCCTGTCCTTGCGTGTTCCCAAAACAGTCTGGGGACTTTTCTTCCCTTTCCCAAACCCTTCCTCACAGTAGCGGTAGCCTAACTTTCTAAGTCCACTTTGAGGTGTAACTACTGTCCCAACCTCATTCAAATATAGAACGATTTTCTTAATTAGTCTTAAGGAATTCTAGTTTTAAGATTCTTTATTCAGGGCACTTCCCAGTTGATTTGTAGAGCTTTGAAAGAAGGCCCAGGTGACTGCGAAGTAATTCAGTTTCAAGGAAGATCAATGTGTTCTTGACGGACTATGGGATGGACATCCCTAGGTTCTAATCTAGAGTAACCTGATTGAGGAGAACTCACATGTGGGAGTAGGCTGCTGAGATAAGCTGGTTAATTGCTTTTGGACCAGAATTTTTTTTGGGGGGGGTTTGCTTAACAAGAGGGGGTGACTTCCAGTGTTTTACATTTAACTTCTCCAGATTACAGCAGACGCACCCTTCCCCCGTCCCCAGCTTTTCTCTTCACTTTGTGCTCCCACTTCTGACTTCCCGTTTTCCTTTTATTTGAATATTAACCTGATGGATATTAAATCTATTTCTTTCCAAGTTTTCACTGTGGTGAAGAATGCATAGCTATGTATCCCATCTTTGCATGTACAAGGCATGGATGTTTCCCTGGTTCTCATCTCTCTTCTCCACACTCCCAAGCCTTCCCTCCTTGTAATGTATTCACCGCTTTCAGGGAGGCCCCTAATTTATCACTCTAGGTTCTAAATCCCCAGTTACATTCCCAAGTATTTATTTAAACTCTAAGGTTTTAATGAACTGTTTAAGAGCTTTCAAAAAAGTAGTCTCGTTCCATTTACGCAGAAAATTAAAGTCTGAAATTTAGCCCATGTGCTGTTTTAAGTTAGCATTTACCGTGTGTGTGTGTGTGTGTGCGCGTGTGTGTGTGTTTTAATGAATCAATAAGTCTCTTCTTCGATACTTTGACTAGGGAGTATTTCCCTGTATTTTACCGAGCAAAACGCCTTTAAAAAAAAAAAAGTGTACGGGCAGGGTAGTTTTTTGTCTGTTTGTGCAAAGTACTCTGGATAACTATGATTAGCTTGACAAAAAAAAAAAAAAACCTCACAATAAATTAAATCAAGGAACTTTGGAGAATTTATTAGGAGCCGACAGGAACTTATGATGGAAACATCTGACAAATTTGTTAGTTAGCAAAGGTAGTTTATTTTTAATCCATTATACACAACCCTAATAAAACGATGCCCGTGGAATGGCAGTGTTTAATGACCTTCCTAATAGAGGGTGTTGCTTTTTTAGAACCCGAAGATATTACAGTTAACCAGATGAGTCTCCACCTAGGTTCAGTTATGGACAAGATTGTAGCCCAAATTGATTTTTCTTCTCCATAGAACCACATCCCTTCTCCACCTATTCCGACCAGTCCCGTACCTTCTTCTCTCCAATCACTTTTCTCAGCACTGGTAAAGAAAGAAGAAATCTGGCTACCAGACAGAGAGTTCATTAATGTACACATCTATCAGATGGCCTGTAGGAGAAGCAATTCTTAGAGGAAGGGTGAGGGGTGAGTGTCTCACACCAACAGGTATTCTTTTTCATTAATTCGAGACCTATGCTCTTAAAGGGCTTAAATATGAAAGAAAGTTAGACTAAATAAACGTCCAACACATCATAGCAGTTTTCAGAAAAAGGCTCTTATGCATCCTTCCTTCATTTTCTCTCTGCCCCTCCCTCACCTCACTATTTGGCTACTCATGGAGATATGTATGTATATTCTGAGTGCACAAGGAAACAGAACCCATAAACCCCAGAGCTTTTATAATGCACATTCATATTTAAAAAGTTATGTGAAATAATCGATATCAGGCGATTGCATCTGAATAGAACATTGATATGTTTCTCATACTGACTTTTATGCGTTTGGTGGTGTGCTTTACAGCTGCAGCAGCTGGGGGTTGGGGAATGCAATATTAATTATCACATCATAAAGTCAGACCTGAATTTTTCCCCCTCAGTCAGATTGAACAAGTTGCAAACTACAGTTTTGCTTTCGCATTTTTTTTTTTTTAATTTAAGAAAGGACGTCCTTTCCCACCCCCCACCCCCAGCATAGGTGAAGTAGGTAAGTATTTGCCTAGGCGAATGGATTGCTGTTAGTGCCTTCTGTTTAATAATTAGTTGTGCAATTCAGTTTGGGAATACAGCGGTCGTTTTGTTTATATTATAACAGGGGATTAATACTATTAAATGAACGCTACAGTTATGACCCGGGGAGAGCGCTTTAAACAAATACCGGAATCCCATGCTTATACTCTGTAATTGAGTTCAGAGAAGACACTTGGGGTAAATTATTACAGATGGAAGGAAAGCATGCCCTGTTTGCCATATATAGTTCACCATTAAAGAGATTTAGTTATTTATTTATTTTTGCATTTCTCGGAGAAAAAAAAATCCTCTGATAAAATGTTGAAAATAAAAAAAAAAACCCAGAATGGTTAACAAATACAAATAATATATTAGATTTGTAGCATGGTTTGGTTCATTTCCAAAAATAATAACTTAAGTGCAAAAAAGGGGCTAATTTTTGCCTTAAGAGATTAATGGAGTATGGTATTTCCATTTCAAAAGGCAAGTTCCTGCTTTGGTTTGATTTGCATGTTCTGTATGGCTTCAGAAAGGCATGATCTCTGCCATTGGAAGAAGAGAGAACCCTGAATTATTATGGAAACACTTCCCATTTGAATTAAGAGAATATGCTCTGGAAAATAAAGTCTATTCTGACCTCAATTAAATGTAACAGGACAATTTCACTGGCTCAATACTATTTCTCACTTTAGACTAGCATTTATCATTACATATCCCTCTTACTTCTCCCTAGTTCACTGCTTCTGGATTTGAAGATGTTTGCGGGGCATTTTCCCCCCAGCAATTTTGCTCCCTCATTGAAATCTAAATTTTCCATGGTCCTGCTTGTTAATAATAAAAATCGTCTACCTTGCACTATTAAACAGTAGAATAGTACTACATGCACTTTTTATTGGTAATAACTGTAGCAAATTAAAATGCCTACACACAGACATTAAAACTTACATACTGCATTATTATCTGAATATATAATCACTATTTCAGGGCACTACCCCACGATTAAAGTAGCATTTGCTTTTGAATATTCTTCTTAACTTTAAGTTAACTCTGGCTGTAATTAATAATACATCAGACGACAATAAGATTTAGACTTTTAACCTCATGCCCATTAAGGCTTTGGAAGACAAGTTTTTACTTGTTTGTTTGTTTTTTGGGGGGAGGATAAAAATGCCATTTTTAAGTTGTTAGGTAAGGTTTCACATCCCTAGAGGGAAAAGTTTGAAGGGAAACAAAGTTAGGAGTCAGATTTGTTCTTTCTAGTACTACAAGAACAGTGTGCTAATGGGTTGCAATCTGAATTTCTTACTGGCTATGTAAGTGAAATCTGTATAGGTATTTGCATATACGCATTTATCGCTCTGCGGTTATATAGTAATTTTCTTTAAGTTAGATTTCATCAGTTCTGAGTTTGAGCCAAACATAACGCACTGTGGTGCAGAGTAGAGATATGTGATAATTAAAAAAAACACACACACAACTATGTTGTTTGAAAGAAAAAAGAAACACGTGGATTTTGTAGATTTCCTGCTTATTTGCTATGCATTTTTTCCTTCTTCTGTTTTGAAACGCATTTGAAAACTAGGGACACTATCATATTTTCGAATTACTTGTCAAAACACTGGGCAATTCATTTTAAATAACAATGCAAACTTCTCAATTTAAAGTAGCGATCCATCCATCTGCAGCAAAGGTACTCAGAAACACTTGTAAAACTCGCTTGATTGAAGAGGATCTCCTCTAGAAAGGGAAAAAAAAATGTTCTGTGTGAAGAAAGTCTAGAGTGATTACTTACACCTAGAGGTTTTCTGGGTCATGTGGACTCACGAAAGGGAAACAAGGAACTATCGGAGGAACTATCCACTTCCTCCCCGTCTTCTGGATAAAATGTTAGTTCAGGCTGAGTGTGGGAGGGGGCGCTGTGGCAATGACTTTTCCTCTAAGCTCTTCAACACTCGCTGCGTAATTGTTTATGTAAGTCTCTTCCCTTGGGTTCTTTTTCATATTTTAGTCATTATTTCTAATAACAATACTACCTAGCGGTAGCCCCTGACATATACATTAAAGAAGAGGATTATTGGACGGAGTTAGAGTCACTCAGCTCCTGGGTCGTTGCTAATTTATTTTTAATTCCATTTTAATTTAGTAAAGAAGAAAAACAATATTTTAATACAACATGACAGAACATTACAATTTTTTATTTTATTTGAATATCCAAGAGAATTGTTAGATATCATAGGCTTCTGTGAAACATGAGTTTTCATTTTTGGTGGGTGGATTCTTTGTGTGTATGTGTATTAATTTAGAAAGAAATGTAGTGATTTGATCTATTTGCTTTTGAATGTAGAATATATGCTTTTAAGTGACAATAACATTGCTTTTCATATATCACATTTTACTTTAACTTTTCCCCTTCTGTATAATAGAGTGTGTTAGAAAAAGACAGATAAACAGTCAAAGAAATATTTTAGAAAGCCTAAAGTAGGATTTCTATAATTTAAACTATGTTTAGCACAAATTGAATAGTAAATATTTTTCCATTTCCTTTCTTACCTTAGTGTGTGTACGTGAGTGTGTATATACATGAAATGCCACATAAGAACTTAAGTTATCTACTGATGCTTAAAATTTTCCATTTAAAAATTAAATATATATAATAAAATCCGTTCAAAGATAGAAGCGTAATTCTTTTTTAATTTACTTTGAATGATAAATGAATTTGGTAAATTGTGATTTTTAAAGTTTGATTCAGGAGTCCCAGCAGCATTTCAAAAGACATATTTTAGGGAAAAATTTCATTTCCTCACAAAATATCAGTGTTTCTGTAAGACACATGTCACATGTATAAGTACTCTCACACTTCAAAGCCATGCAATGCTGCAATGCTGGCTTGCAAAGATGCATCCTTGGCTGTGTTGTGATGTGTGTGCAAACAAGACCAATTTGAACTTTGGTTTTGAATTGTAGGCAGGAGATTGTAAAATGGATTGTCTTGAGGGCAAGACAACTTACGCCTTCAAAACTCTTAAGAAATGCGCATGCAAAAATTGTCCCTCTTCAAGCTTTTTCATATTCTCAATTTTAATGCTTCATTATACTGAATTCTCTCTTCTGCCAAATTACCTCTAAATGTTTTCTTTAAGGGGAGGGGGAACCTTTCAACACTCCATGTAATGGTTATAGTGAAACAGCAGTTAAAGAAGGTGTTTGTACCTTTTCCTTTTTTCTTGAAGTTTCTTCTGAGATATCGAATAGTGTTTCTCTCTCTGTCTCTCTGTCTCTCTCTCCGTCTCTCTCTCTGTCTCTCTCTCTGTCTCTCTCTCTCTCTCTCTCTCCATTACCCACCCTACCACTTCCATTCCCCTCATTATTCCCTCCCACTATTGTATCTCAGTGGCCAAAAGACAAATTCCTCTCCCCTTCCTTTTCTCCCTTCCCTGGCTCCCTTCCCCTAATAATGTCTCCTGTTTTTGCTCTCCTCCCCCACTGTGAGCGCCTCTGGAACTAGTCACTCAATGCCATTTCTTCGCTTCTGGACTGTGTACTCAGCCAACATGTATTGGAAAGAACGTTTCATAGTTAGTATGAGATCTAATCCCTTCAGCGCCTGGTAAACTTTGAAAGTGGATGATAGACAGAGTAAAGGAAAAGTGGGCAATTTAATTGAAATGGGCAGTTCTGTTTTATTTTAAGGGATCAGAGTTAAAGGGAGACGCTTCTCAGGAGCAGGCAGAAACTGAACTGCCTTAGTTCTTCATCAAGCTTTTTTTTTCCTTTTTTTAAAGCAGAATCCTTGAAACACTTTAGTTACCATCACCTTTAAACACACACACACACACACACACACACACACACACACACACACACACCCTTCCCCACACGATAATCACTTTTCCTCTGTAGCTCTACTGGGCAAGTGGAAACAGATGATTTCTTGTCAGATTTGGAGGGAAAAAAGTATTTCTGCAAGACATTTTTGAAAGAACTTTGCCTGTTGCCCCTCCCATCCTCCCCACAGCAGCTGCTACCAACACATTTTATTCATAGCTTTAAACACTAGAGAGCACCTGTTTTGTTGTGTATTTCAATGTGTATATGTTTGCATGAATTTACGTATTAATGTTCTTGAGCTTCAGGCTCAGTGCCTTCAGGGTTAAATGTCCCAAGAGATTAAAAGGAAAGGTGGGCAGGTGTATTGCAAGGTACTCCAGCTCAGTAAAGGAAGTATTGCAGAAAGAAATCAAGATTTGCAGTGCTTCTACATTTGCATCTTTGGGAGAGAGGGAAGAGATGAAGAGGGGAGAGGGAAGAGAAGAGATGAAGACAGAAAGAGAGAAGAGAGAGAGAGAGAGAGAGAGAGAGAGAGAGAGAGTTTCACTTTGTCTATTATTTAAGTTATTTTGTAATACTCATAATTCTGTACATAATTCTGCATGTACATGTTGAAACAAAACCATCTTTTAACTCTTCAGCAGTTATGAGTATTATAGTATCCAATTGTTTATACATGAGAACTTAAAAAAAAACTTTCACACAATTTTACACATATGAAAATATGATATATATTGAAATGGTGTAGAGTTATATAGATGTTCATGCACACAAGCACTTACATTGCACCACAATTTTCTTAGAATAAATCTTTCCCTTCCACTTTCCTTCTTTCTCCCCCCAACCTTCCCTTCTTCCCTTCTTCCCTTCCTCTTCACTGTCTTCTCTTCTCTCAAAGAGTTTTGGTAATAATAGTTTGGCATTTTTAGCCACAGAACTATGGCTTTAAAATTAAGAACAAATCAGGCAATTTCTCATCTTTCTATATGGCAAAATTTGTTGTGAGCAGAGGAAATTATTTCAAATTAAGAGCCATTGACTATTCATGTAAGTTTCATTGTTTATAATAGATCAGAATTCTATTGTGGTTATGCCTACATCCAGGGGTGGGGTGGGATGGAAAGAAAGAGAGAGGGTGCCTATAGGATGAGGTAGCCTTGCAGTTTAAGATTTCATATGGCTATTTTGGGTACTGTGTTTCTGAAAGCTTGTATAATTTCTTTGATAGTCCCTATTTATTTGTAAATTGACCACATTTCTCTTCAGCCTATGCAGATGGGGGATGGGAAAGGGGGGAAGGATAAGGGAAAGAGGCAAAATAATGAATGATAGAAGAGTGAATGAAAGAGAGAGGAGGCAAGTGGAGATTCTCTCCACTATAAGTTGGCCTTCCAGCTGAGCCTCCCCCTCCTCTTCCATCCACTCCTCCTCCTTCTTCTCATTCTACTCTTCCTCCATCCCCTTCTTCTTCTCCCAGTTCTCCTTGTCCTCCATCCCCTTCTCCTCTTCCTCCTTCTCTACTACCTGTATCCCTTGCCCTATTCCATGGAAAAATTCTGGTGTGGGTCCATCTTACTATCTTCTTTTATATCCTTGCCCAATTTCTATGTAAAATCTATACTTACTTTTGCTAGAAAGGAAAGAGCAGCAGCATAACAAATAAAACTTAAGATCTTCATGACATTGTCTGCTTTGAATTGTTTTCCTGAAACATAAGGACTCTTCTGTTCATTTTCCCTTTCTTAGCATAACTAACCCACCCCATCCCTTAGTTCTACTTGTATAGAAATTGGTGTTATGAGTAGCCAAAGTTCAATATTCCTCAGTATGTCCCAGTAGGACATTTTGAAGTTAAGTGAATTTTCTTTGAGTTCTTAAAAAAGAACCTTAAAAGCCCCCATATGAAATCCAAGAAAAATGTGTATTTGTGTACTTGGTTTATTTATGCCTGTACTCTAGCCTCCTCTTCCTGAAAATACAACTGTGACCCCTGGGATCCTGAGCTTTGACTGCTATGATCCCACTTTATCTTGCAGAGATCCAGTCCCATCTTACCAATCCTGATGGTCTCCAAGCCTCACTCCACCACTTTAAGGTCATCTGCAGGCCTCTCCCTGCCATGCCTTTCTTAGAACAGAAATCAACATCACCATTTCTAGAAAGGATGTTTTGAATTGACATGGCTCTTGATCAACAATTCCCTATATGTATTGTCTTCCCTTGTTGTAACTTAAGTGCTTTGAGGGCAGAGATGGTCTTGCTTGCTTGTGTTTTTATTAATAGCTCCTAGTATAGTGCCTTACACATAAGTGCTTAATAAACGTTCTTTTCATTCATCCATTTACTCATCTAGATCATAAACTTCTTGAATACAAGTCTTATTCAACTTTCTCTGCCACTTCCACACTTTGATAATTACCTTATATCTTACAGCTAAATACATACATACATATATATATATATGTATATATATATATATACATATATATATATATATTGCTTTTCCAAAACCAGTCAGGTTTTTGAATTGCAACAGCATCAACCTAGGACTTTCTTTTCAATATTAACCCAGTGGTTAGTATTGGAGAAGAGAAGCATGATTTAATGTGAAAAGCATTGCATTTGAAATCAAGGGAGAACTGAGTTTTATTATGTCTGCCACTTACTAGATGTGGGTCTCAGAATGTTTATGCCTCAGTTTCCTCATCTATAGATTGGCGATAATAATATCTGTTGTGCCTATACTACAAATCTGTTGGGAAGATCAAATAAGATAATGTAATTTATATAAGTTGCTTTATAGCACTTCGCAAAATCTTAAAGTGCTAGATAAACATTAGCAATTATTATTAATAATGCCATGTATAATAGTGGGCTGCCCAATTCTTCCTTCATCACAAGGGCCTATCTCTTCTGGCAACACCACTAATGACTATGGAAACAAAGACTTGTAAAACTCTAAAGTACAGAGCAGAATCTACTTTGGAAATCGCATTAAAGTTTTTGATCAAACAGCAACACTCTGTACAGACCACCTCACCCAACAGGGGAGAGCTGTGGGTCCCTTTTTCCAGTGACTTCTAACTCCATTCATAAAAGGAACGTAATTAAACAAGGTTGAAGGGCTCTTTAGGTTTTAAGAAACCTTCAAAAATAAACTCATTTGGCTACTGAGGTGATAAGATTTATAGCACAAACGTCTGGGAAAAAGAGATTCTACCAAAGGCTCTTATTGTTTAAAAACATGCACAAAGTCATGTGTCATCATTGTATTGCAACATAAGACATTCTCCAGATCTCTCAGTTGCTGGTAGAAATCATAAATTACTTCTTCATGCCTTATATCTACTGGCATAGAGTCCCCTGGACACAATGCCTGATCCTGCAGTCTTAGGGAAACACCATGGTATGATTCTGCCTTGGTCCTTCAGATGGCTAGCTTCAAGTACAAAAAAGATAGGAGAGACAGAGTTTTGACTTAGACAACTGTGATGCATCATAGTAACTAGAATACTGGGAAAAGATGTGGGCTATAGCTTACGCTTTAATCTTCGTCAATTCAATTAAGTATTTATTGAGCACCTACTAAGTGCAGGTCACTGGAGTGGCCTCTGGGAGGGAAACAAAAAATTAAATAAGATATAGTCCTTGTGTTCATAGAGTTTGTAGACTAATGGGGGCAGTATGGTATAGTGGAAAGAGCCCTTGATTTGTAGGCAAAAGGTCTGCTTCCAAATTCTGCTTCTCTTCTTTTCTATCTATGGTCTTCAGATTCCTCATCCATAAAATGACCAGATGATCTCAAGAACATTTTTGCCTCTAAATCTTTTGGTTAAGGGATATACATATAATATATATGTATGTATCTATGTATAACACATGCACACATATATATACATTTATGTTTGTATGTATTCAAATGACTATTATATATATAATTTAGGGCAAATTATGAGAAAGATGCCAGCAAAGGACTTTGTGAGATTGAAAGTGTATGTTTGGAGAGAAGGGAGGTCTGTGACTAATTTGGGGTGATCAGTAAATGCTTCTTAGAGGAAGAAGTATTTGAGTTGGACTTTATAGGATTGATAAGAATTTAATGATCATGGGAGACATGGGGGAAGAGGTGGAGGAGAAGTGATCTAGGGCATTACATGAGCAAAGACACAGAAAAGTGAAGGACACACAGAGTGTGCTAGCAAATGTTTTACTAACTGGCTCTGTTGGAAAAAAAAATGTATATATGACATACACTTAAGTTTCATCTTCTTTGTTAACATTTTCTCCATTTGCTTAGTTTAGACATCAATAAATCAGTAAACCAAGCTCTGATCTGTAGCATTTACTGATTTCTCAGGTATAAATGCTAACAATGAAAATTTAACAATTGGCTCTTGAAAGCCAGTCTGAGCTGGTTCCAGCACACCTAAGGCGTATCACAGGAGTATAGGGGTCATACACAGGGAATAGTGCCTAGTTCCATTTGGATAACAGATTAAAATAAGGTAGTAAAAGTAGGGTAGAACAAAGTTGTGGAGGGCTTTGAATGCCAGGCTGAAGAGTAGTGAAAAAAAAGAATAGAGAATAGAATAGCATTAGGAGGAATGAGTTTGAGTCCTAAGTCTGATACTACCTAGGTATGTGACATTGAACAAGTCAGTTAATCTTTTTGTGCCTCTATTTCCTCATCTGTCAAAAAAAGATGTTTATACTGTATTAGATGATCCCTAAGGTTTTTCAGCTTTAACAAAATTCTGTGTGAATTATTGGTAACAAGGGTGTAACATAGTTTTTGGTCTATCTTAAATGTAAGCATAACAGGAAACAAATCAAATAAGTCAGCTCTAATTTACTAAGATGTTATCCTTTAAACTATAAAAAGCAATTGACAGATGATGGATATTAATCTAACCTATCACCTTCTAGTGATTGGTATGGACAATGGACAAATTGGTATGCACAGTGAAGAAAATTCTAGGTTTCAAAATAAGTCTTTTAAAGTCTAAACTCACTTCTTTTGTATGCATTGCCAAACTTTTGGAATTTGTTACTTGTAAGTGGAGATAGAGGGGCTGGGGACTTTACTTTTGGAAATAAACATTTTAAAATAGTTCTAAAATGATAAAAGAAATTGTTGAAATAAATTCTTGAGAACTTAATATAATATAATGGAACAGAGAAAACAGATGTATGTGAGGACAACTTAGTTGAGGTCACTAAGTTCTCATTAGAACCCTTAGAAGTTGTTTTTGTTTTTGTTTTGGCAGAGGGTAAGGGGTTGAGGGGATGATCTCTCCCTGGCTGGAAGTGCAGCCTTAAGTCACTCATGGTCCAATCCCAACACTGATAGACTCAAAAGCTTTGATTTGCTCCGGTTCTCCACCCTAGGTTAGTTCACCATTGTGCAGGTTGGTGGTGGCCCTGTGCTCCTTAGGGGATGACTATATTGATAATAGTGCAGAGCCCAAATCAAATTTAACCCTACTGCAGCTCAGAACACTCCAATTCAAATGATCAGCCATCCTCAGCCTCCCCAGAAGCAGGGACTATAGGCATGGGCTACCACAGCTCAGAAGGACTTTTCAAAGAAAAGAAAAAGTAAATGATAAAAATGTACACAGAAACATTTACTCAGTTTGGTACTGGACCCAGATGATTCTGGAGGAGAAAGTGAGGCTAGTGACTTTGCACAGCCCTCCCTCAAATCAAATTCAATTGCAAGTCATGTCATCATCTCCCTGATGTCATGGTCTTTTTTTTTTGCAAGGCAATTGTGGTTAAGTGACTTACCCAGGGTCACACAGCTAGTAAGTATCAAGTGTCTGGTCTGAGGTAGGATTTGAACTCAGGTCCTCCTGACTCCAAGGCCAGGGCTCTATCCACTGTGCCACCTAGCTGTCCCTGTCATGGTTCCCTTTGAGAATGAATGACAAACCACACATACAACCTGGACTTTGAAGAAGGCCCATGTTTCAAAGCTTTCTGAACCTTAGTTTCTACATTTGTACAATGAGGATAGTAACAGCACCTTTGTTACTGGGCTGTTGGGAGGATCAAATGAGCCAATGTATGTAAAGTGTTTTGCAAACCTTGAAGTATTATGTAAATATCAATGATTCCTATCTTCTTCTTCCTCTCTGTTCTCATCAGATCACTGAGATGCACAGGAAAATACAGTAGAATTTATTTCAGCTCTACTATTGCCACAATTTAATGGTGTAAGTCAGTCAGTGAATATTAAGTTCCTACTATGTGCCAGGAACAGAGCTAGCTAAGTGCTGGGGATATAAAAAGAGGCAAGATAGTCCCTGCCCTCAAGGAAATCACAATCTAATGAGGGAGACAAGAAGCAAATATGTACAAAAAAGCAACATACAGGATAAATAAAAATGAATTAAAAGAAGGAAGGCACTAGAATTAAGAGGGGTTGGGAAAAGTATCTTATAGAAGATAGGATTTTAGTTGGGACTTGAAGGAAGCCAAACAACCCAGTAGGCAGAGATGAAGAGGGAGAGTATTTTGGGAATAGGGGACAGTCAGAAAAATGCTCGGAGCAGGGGTGGGGAACCTTCAGCCTTGAGACCACATGTGGACTTCTAGGTCCTTAAGTGCAGCCTTTTGATCAAATCCACCCCTGTCCCAGAGTCAAGAGATGAAGAGTCTTGTTCCTGGAACAGCAAGAAGGTCCATGTAACTGGATTGAAGAGTAAGGGGAGGGGAGTAAGGTGTAAGAAGACTGGAAAGGTTTTTTTGGGGGAAGGAGGAGGTTATGAAATACAGAAAAAATAGCAGTAGCAAGGTATCAATAGGTCATCAACCTAACCTCTGTTATAATAAAGTTACAAGACTTTCCATTGCCTCATTCCTTGATTGATATTGACTTAGAAATTCCAGGGAGGGATGACTCCTATCTCTTCTTTTAGCCCTGTATCCCTACAGCTCTACTTCCAAACAATCCTACTCACCCTCCCAGTTTCCTACTGACCCCAATTCCCTAGGTGTCCCATTCTGTTAGTAGTTTACTCCCAGTTAGCTGCCATTATCTCTGGTAAGCAATGTGAACTCATTCATCACTTAATAAGTTTGAGTATGTTTGCCCAAAAGGCTATGAAACTGTGCATATCATTTGATCCAGTAATACCACTACTAGGTCGATATCTCAAAGAGATTCAAAAAAAAGGGAAAAGAACCTATTTGTACAAAAATATTTATGGCAGCTTTTTTTGTGGTGGCAAAGAATTGGAAATTGAGGAGAAGCCCAACAATTGGGGAATGACTGAAGAAGTTGTGGCATATGATTGTAATGGAACATCATTGTGCTATAAGAAATGATGAACAGGATGATTTCAGAGAAACCTGGAAAGATTTACATGAACTGATGCAAAGTGAAATGAGCAGAACTGGAGAATATTGTACACAGTAACAGCAATATTGTATGATGAACAATTATGAATGGCTTAGCTATTCTCAACAATAACAATGTTCCCAGACAATCCCAAAGGACTCATGATGAAAAATACTATGCACCTCCAGAGAAAGAACTTATGTTGTATGAATACAGACCAAAACTTACTATTTTGCACTTTCTTTTTTGTTTGAATTTTCTTGCATAAAATCACTAATATGGAAATGTTTTAGATGATTGTACATGTATAACCTACATCGGATTACTTATCATCTTGAGGGAGAGGGGAGGAAAGGGAGGTAACAAATTTTAAAAATTGTTTTTATATGTAATTGGGGAAAGATAAAATATTATTTAAAAATAAAAAAAGTTTGAGTATGAAAGGGAAATTCTAGGGAAACTGGTTAATTTTTCTGTTCCTGAAATTCATGAAGTTGTCACCAAGTCAATGATGGTACCTTTGGTTATGGTAGTATAGATCAAATATTAGACCACTTAATTCTGCTTGTTTATAAAAGTGGAATTTTGAACTAAATTGCTGAATATACTATGTAACTACTTATTAACTAGTAACATTAGTTTAATGGATTTAAGATTTTCCTTTTTTGATCACTAAATTCAATTGTTATCAAGTGCTGCTTAATGAAGTTCTGCTGTTCCCTTTCAAGACAAAAATAGGGCACACATTTATTCCTCGGGTTAGAAGTCTTCTGGGATTATTATATGTATATGTGTATATATGTAAGTTTGATGTGTATCCGCGTGTATGTGTGTATATATACACACATGCATATGTATGTTATTTATATTTATACTTACTATTATGTTATATATGTAATATATTTCATATTACATATTATATTATATTTATACACATATACAAAACCACTATATTATTATAATCACTAGAAAACTGTTGTTTTTGAGTGGGACACAGCAACTCATGACACCAAGGTGTAGGAGTGGTAGTCTTCCAGGCTCTACTAGCACCCACAAATTTATGCTCTTGGAAGCCTCAGAGATAGTTTATTCATACTCACCCTTCAGTCATCAAAAACCTTCAATTAGTTATCTATGGCTTAGAAGAACATAGATATCAACAACCTTTGTGGCATTTCATTCTTGTCTAGGTGATTCTTGTTCTATTTATCTTTCTTTTACACAGAGAAAATTTTTGAGTCATAGAGTTTCGGTTTTTGTTTTTTTTTTTTAGCTGGAAGGGACTTTAGAAACCCTTTCCCCACTAGATTGTAAATGCTATGAGACAGGGAATATGTGTGTGTGTGTGTGTGTGTGTGTGTTGTGTGTGTGTAAACAAAATTTTCTATCACTAACCCCACCCCTCTGTATCCCCAAAGCCTAGCACTTGAATGAAGACAAAAGGTTTCACAATACATACACAAACATATGTATATGCACATACACATATACTTGCATGCATGTGCATGTATACATATAACCTATTTTGACTTCATTGAAGTGTTTGCTATTTGCAAGGCACTGTGGTAGACCCTAGGTATAAAAAGACAAAGCAAAACAAAATATGCAAATAAAAACAGTCCCTGCCTTCAAAGAACTTACATTTGTGTTGCTCATTGTCTAGAGTAAACTCAAATGTATATGTGTAGAAACACACAGGTACATAAACTTGCAAGATTTTAATCACTGGACTATAAAATAGCATTTTAAAATGGCATTTAACAGTTTGGCTGCTAAAACAATAGTATTCTAATATTCTAGGTGGAAATTTTGAAAATTATCTTTGGAAAGAGATAATCTATGGACAGATAGGTGGCGCAGTGCATAAAGTGCTAGGCCTGGAGTCAAGAAGATGAGTTCAAATTCAGCCTCAGACACTTACTAACTGTGTGACCTTGGGCAAGTTACTTAACCCTGTTTGCTTCAGTTTACTCACCTGTAAAATGAGCTGGGAAAGGAAATGGCAAACCACTCCAACTTCTTTTCCAAGAAAACTCTAAATGGAGTCACGACGAATTGGACATGACTGAAATAAGTAAACAACAACAGTCTATGAAGGTAATGATTATTCCCGTTTGATATTTATTGAGTGTATAAACATACACTTGTTGTCATATAGACATAAAACCCCAAATCACTTCTGGATTCTTTAAACAACATCCATTTAACTCCACTCTCCTCACCAGAGGATGATACCTTATGACCTCACTCAGATGAGCATGATGACAACCTGAGGCTGCTTGAATTCCTTTAGTCCAGACCTAGAATCTTACTTCTCATGTCAGAAGCTCTCAAATCAATTAAATTTTTTTGTTTTGTTTTTAGTTATATTTTTAATGCATGTGGGAAAAATGAGACTTCTGAGTAGATTCCTTCCCCCCTTTCTTTAGACGATTATTTGTTCTGAGGTGGTTAGTGAAGTTTTTAGATGTTTCCATCTTCTAATTCTGTTATATGTATTGACTTGGATTTAAGTGTAGCTTAAATTTTGTTTTTGTTTAATTTGTTCTAGATAATCAGTTGAAACTGAGAATTAACCTGCGAATATAACTTGAAATTGTCTCTTTAACCATTGCTGCTTTTTTTGGGGGGGTGGGTGTCTTATTATCCAATCTTCTCCAATCCCAATGTGCACATGGTATTTCTGGTGAAATCAAGACCCTTCTTGATCATCTGGTCCCTGATTCCATTGATGACAGAGGGGCACCCTGTTAGTCATTAAGTTTAATGTAACTCTAAAAGGCTTCTTTGCATTCATTTTTCTGAATACAAACTAGTCACTAAATTAGAGGAATAATTTTATTTTTATGTGTGAAATATTAAAGGTTCAAAATTATTTGATCTTGAATAAAAAGTTAACTGTAATATTCAACATAATTAAACATAATCAGTGATTAAATAGAAGTTAATTTAACTGTCTCTGACTGACTTTGGAACTGTAAAACTTGGATATGATAGTGATTTTTGACCTCCTCATAATTCCTGTTCCTCAATCATAATGGTTATTATATACAACTGAAAAATTCTTATTTCCTAGATTATCATTTATGTTAAGCATCTTTTATGTACAAGGCAATGTTGTTCAATTTAGTTGTTTGTTGAGCTTTAAGAGGTCAGATTCTAGCTATCCCAGTTTATAGGTTGTTTGACCTGGGATAGGTCACTTCATTTTTTTAAGCCTCAGTGTCTTCATCTGTGAAATGGGAGCAGCAACATTTACAATACTTACCTCATATAGTTTTTGTGAACAAATCTAAAAGCACTATATAAATATTAACTTTTATTATTAAGTATAATCTCTTTTCTCATCTTTTTTCCTTTGATGGAGTTCAGATACAAATGGTTTTGGGTGATTTGCTGTCTTCATATTCCTTCCTTCCTTCTTTCCTTTTTCCTTCCATCCTTTCTCCTTCCTTCCTTCCTTCCTTCCTTCCTTCCTTATTTCCTTCTTCTTTCCTTATTTCCTTCCTTCCTCCCTTCCATCCTCCTTTTCTCCCTTCCATCTTTCCCTCCCTCCCTTCCTTCCTGTCTGCCTCTTGTCTTCCTTCTTTCCTGCCTTCCTTCTTTCTTTCCAGTCAAAAGATGATTAATTTACCTGAAAAAAAAAAGAAAGAAACCTAGGGTAAAAGAATGAACTGAGAAATGTGACACACTAAGTATTTTTACAGTTCACTTTGGTTTTGATTTCGTAGAGCTCTTGAGAGTTCTGACTTTTCAGTGACTTTTTGTGATTGTGTCTGAGATAAATATTTGGGATGACCTTTTTTCTCTAGAATAGTCTGTAAAGGAATTTGGCCATATACCTCAAGAGGTAAAACTTAGCCCAGTATGTCAGCTTGTGAGACACACTTTTCTGGATGGTGATAGCACTAAGTTGCTCTTTTCTTTTTTGCCAAGAATTTTTCAATTCACCCATCACCTCTCTATTCCTCCTCACTCCTGCCTCATTCAATCTCTGTGTATTTGAAAGAGAGCATGGGAATGACTTTCTGGGCCTAGTTCTTTAGTGGTTTTAATAGCTGTACACTGATTTTTTTTCCCCTATGTGGTAGAGAATAAATGTTGCCAAAACATGGATGGGAGATGAGTTCTTGTCTTCTTTATTCCTTCCTCAAGTTGGTGACCAGGACAGAAAAAAATTCTAAACATTGCAGTAGGGCTGGCCCCAAGGCCTAGTTAATGTGAAGTTTGTTTCCTGTGCTCTCTCCTGTCCTGTTCCTGGGAGGCCAGCATTGGGACCTAGTAAGGGCTGTGGTTGTATAGGGGCCATGACTGAAACTTTGCTGTATTAGGGAATAGGGTGGGGAATATATATAGGGTGCTGTATAGGGAATAGGGAATAGGCAACACAGAGGAATGAAATGAATACAGTGTCAGACTTGGATTCAGGAAAATCTGGGCTTAAATCTTACCCCAAACACTTAATAGTTGTGTCACCTTGGGCAAGTCATTTCAGTTCTCTGTACCTCATTTTCCTTATCTGCAGGATGTGGGGGAGTCTGATTTGATAACCTCTAAGGTCCCTTTCAGCCCTAAATGAATGGTCTTATGAACTAGTAAACAGGATATTCCTGCAAAGGCAATGAGGCAGGAACAGTATTAAATTGTGTCAGGAAGCAGAAGGTGGTGGCCAGGGCCATGATGCCTAAAACTGAGAAGGCCAGATGCGATAGTATAAATCTGAAATGGAAGCCAAGGTCAATGTCTAGATTTATTGTTTGAGGAGTTAAGAGATGCCAAAGCAGTAGGAGTGTCTGAAATGGAATTCAAATCCAAATGAAGAGCACAGCCATGTCCAGGAGAGCCACTACAAAGTAAGTTCTGAGGATCTAGGTTTAGGCCTTGTGTGGTCCAGGATAAGTCTCATAACATTGACATAAAAAGAAATATTCTTTTTTTCCCCTACATTGGCTATTCTGTAGGTCAATGTCAGTTTTCAAGCCCACAAACGTGCAGTTGGGTTTCTTAATGCCCTTCAGTTAGAAAGTTTCAACACCATTGTTGCCCTCATTTTATTCTATGGCAATCATGTATGTACTCTACCCTGGAGTTGACATTTCACCTCCCTAGTCATGCTCTTTCTTTCCTTTTGGTCACCATTCTCCCTGAAGTGTTCTCATGCCAAGCAAGAATCTAGTCAGTGCCTCTTCTTCTGACCAATGCTCACCTCCTTTTTTTTCTATAAAGATCTAGCTATTGCATTGGAAAGGATAGATGAACCAAATCACACAAATATATTAATGACCATTGTGGCCCTTGAGGGCACCCCTTTAACTGACAAAGTCTGCCTCCTAGACAAGGCTACTTTAGGTTAAAAATACTCTGTATGTCTGTATCCTCACAAAACTGTAACTCATGAGACTAACTAATGTATTTTAACTTTGTTAGTCAGCTAGAGGATGGAAATACTTCAAAGCAAACACACTTAATGAGATAATATAGTAAAAAAAATTAATAACAATATATTTTCCCTTATAAACTTGGAGCATAATCTCCAACAAATACATGGACCATCAGTGGGAAGACTGGACTCTTGTAGAGAACATGTGTTCTCAGTGAATGCAGGTGGAAGGAAACATGTGGCCAGTACACATTTATAGAGGAGCATGGATGAAGGGAATGTGTGTACCTGCACACATGTGGAGGGGCAGCTTACTCTTCTAACATTGTAGGGCTGGTGACTTCTTCGGGCGATGTCATTGTACTGCTCCCTTGTTGTTTCCTGATGTTCTCTACCAGATGTGTTGTCTCTGATGGACACTTTGCACTAGATGGCAATCCACTAGTTGTATTGTCATTCTTGAATGTTGCTCTATTGTATGTATTGTTTTGTTTTATTTTTTTTCTGACAACTTCCCAGTCATGGCTCCACTGGGAATGTGGTTGTAGAGTTTCTCTTTGGTTCTAGCTTCTACTCCAGTTAGAATCTTTGTTATTATACTATCTCTTGAGAAGACTGGGCTCTGCCATGCTCTTTAGCTTAAAGCTCTAAAGCAATTTGCTCTTTTTCTCTTGAGTAGCCATTTTTGTGAACAACTCTAAGGAAAAAAAAGAGAGTCTTCCAGGTTTTCTTTCATCAACAACAAGTGACCTATCTGTTCTGATCAGAGTTTTTGGATAGAACAGGCTTTTCATCTCCAGGAAATTATTCTTTCCCTCAACCTCTTTAGAAAATAGAGTTGAGTTACTCCTAGTTAAGTAGCTAGTGTTTTTAGGGTCAGGTTTACTTTTGAACTCAACTTTTTGGTCATCAGACTTTGGGTCTTTCTGTTTGAGACTTCACTATAGCTCAGAGTAGGCACTCCCTATGAGATCCTATTTGTCTGCAGACTACATCTAATGACTTTGTTCATGAGGTTGCCCTCTTAGCAAATCACCATGTTTTTCTTGGTCTCCCAGTTTCTCAATTTAAAAACTCCTTCTCTCTTTTGATGATAAGTGGGCAAAGAAGAGGTACTTGTTTTCACAAACTTGTCTGATTCAAGGGGCAAGGTGTTCCCCTTGCCTAGTCACATTCTTGCTTTTACTACGTGCATGCAGCCAATAAAGCCAAAAAAAAAGTTGAGTTTCTCTTATATTAAAATGAAATAAAAATCCTTACTATGTCACTCATCTCAGGGATATTTGCATTTTAATGAAGAAGTTCCTGGATGGATAAATCTGTGATTTCAATATTGTGGGAGCACCTTCCATTAGTCCAGACTATATCTGTTTTCTCAACTTGTAAGATGCTTGTCCTTAGGTCTTTCAAATAATCCTACATAGAGGATCCACGCACTGTGCCAGAAGCTTTCTTCTAAAAAAGGGGGGTGTTGAGTAAGCACTCAGTTTGCCCATTTGTTGTCATAGAATATCAGAGTTGGAAGATATTTCTGAATCATCTAAGTTGCCAGAAAAGACAGGCTCTTTACATTTATGCTTCACTTTTGTTACTAGATTAGCCTACTTCTTTTCCCAGTTATATAGTTCCTGATAATGTTTTTGGCAATGCTTTCTTAGAAACATGCAGCAACTTATTTATACTTATGGTGCGTATTTCCATGGCCCTTTGGGTCACATGCAGTTTTGATTCTTTTGAAACTGGTGTATCAAGATTTGGAATTACGTAGCATCACTTGAAAAATATAGGCTTCTGTGTCAACAAACATCTTGGTATCATTGAAATCATGGCACAATTCTCTAGACATGATCTAGTCAAGTTTTCTCATACTATTCAATTCTGGGTACTGGTCATTGTTCTTTGGTAGCACCTGTTTATGATATATGTAATGAGCTACCAACACACTGGACAACTGTGTGTCATAATTTGTGTGTAACATCCCCTTTGTTGTTGTTTTTCAGTCATTTCAGTTGTGTCTTACTCTTCATGACCCCATTTGGGGGTTGGCAAAGATACTGGGGTGGTTTGCCATTTCCTTCTCCAGCTCATTTTACAGATGAGGAAACTGAGGCAAACAAGGTTAAGTGGATTGCCTAGGGTCCCACAGCTAGTAAGTATCTGAGGTCAGAATTGAACTCAGGAAAAGGAATCTTCCTGACTCCAGCCCCAGCACTCCATCCACTATACCACCTAGCTGTCCCAACATCAACCTTAACTTGGAGGCAAGAGAAGACAAAGACATTGCCTGATAAAGCCTACTCTGGTGTTGTAGCTACTATCCTGTGATAAATTTAGTGGTGCCCTTATGGGTTTGGTCAAGTAAAAAAAAACCATCTCACACAATCAACAATGAAGCTGGAGTGGCCTGGAGATGTAGCCAGAGCAGACAAGTCAGCATCAAGAAAATGTATCAGAGGAAGCCTCAGTTCTGAATTCAGGTATCTAGTGGCTACCCTAAAGTAGAAGACAGAGATTGGTTTAGTCACTTTGAGCCCTTTGATTTCCAGCTAACTTGACCATAATCTCTGGTATTCCATGAGTGGAAAAGCTTTGGAGGCATTAGCTACATCTGTTGATTTTGGATGCCTGAAGCTCTTTGTGAGATGGCTTAGTCAGATATCTAAACCATATCCAAAAACTCTGGTGTTTGTGTGTGCCTATAGACCATCTGTGGGTGACTTTCATCCCAAAATTATTGTGACATGTCTTAGGTTATGAGTAAGACTATTTACAACTAATGCATGCTTTTGGAAGACTCTTATGTCATATTCTCATGATTAGAGTGCATCAAAATACAACAGACTAAGGGAGAGGGAAGAGTTATTTTAGTGGATAGGTACTTAAACCAAAATCCAAATACATACTGACCAGAACCTCTAGATTAATGAGGGGAACAGATTTCACTTAGCAAATATAGAACTAGAAGATAGAGGTAACACCTCTTTAAGAACCACAGAGAGAATGGCATTCTCCCTGACCATACTCTCATTTTGGGTGGAGAACACAACTATCAAATTAAGTGTGAGATTGTCAGCACTTCATCACTGAAAAAAAGTTAAGCTAACTAGGAAGCAATGCTCTCTGGTGGTTAGATATGAGGACTCATTGGGATTGATTTTAAGTATGGATCTAAAAAAAGACTAGAAAGAAATCTACAGATTTGCTGCTTTGCTCTAGTCATGTCATCAGTCTCCCTAGCCACCCCAACCTCAGCAGCTTCCTCATCATTTTTCTTTGGGAAAATACATGCCTATGCTTGCCATGACTCAAATAATTCTACCTTTTTTTCCCTATTTTAAAAATATTATCTCTCCTTTATGGGTATGGTCTCCTTGAGAAGCTTTATGAGTGGAGTTGACCTAAAATATTGCATTTTGGAGCCTAGGAGACACTGCTAGCAGCAACAACTTCACGCCAGTCTTGAGGTCTATTTGGTTTATAAATCTCTAGAGACAACAGAGAAAACATTAACAACCATGATGCTCATAGACCTCTTCATTCCTCCCCTTCTTTCCCTGCTCCCCCCACCTCCCCAAGAAATGATCTATCCTCAATCTGCATTTTAAACCTCTTTGTTTTTCCAATATGTTTGCTTATACTAGTCTCTTTTGAGTGATATGGATTTCATTGAAGGAGACTTTGTAATATTTCAAGGCTCAAAGCAATTAGTACAATATAATCTCTGAATATGAGCATTTAGAAGACTACCATTCATATGAAGTTCAACTTCTGTTTTGACTCAGCTCAGAATGTCCTCCCTGAGACTGACAAACACCCTAGGTGAGCATATGTCTCCCTATTTTGTGCCTCTCTTGATGTTGTTATTCACTGGATTTTTGAAATATGTTACTCCATGGTTACATCTGTCAACAAATCTTATGTTTGAACTAACTCGTAGGAGACAGGTTGTTGGAGGAAAGCCTTTAAGGCTACATTTTGTTCTACTGAGTCAGTTTTTTTAAAAAAAAATTCTACAAAGAATAAACACAGCTGGGTCTTGTATTCTCTGTACCTCTCAGTCAATTGTGTGACTGTGAAGATGTGGCCAGATATTGAAAATGTTTGTGCTAGCTTTCCTGTCCCCTCCATGTTTTCATTAAATATATCCAAGATGCATGCGTAGATCATTCTCATAAAGATTTCTGTAATGATGGAGATACATACAGTTCTGTAGCTGCTGATGCCTTCTTGGTTGTCTGTTGTCTCATCCATCTTCCATTAGGCTGAAAGTTTCTTGATGGCAGGGATTATCTTTTGCCTCTTTTGCTATCCCCAGCACTTAGCACAGTGCATGACACATTAGTCAGGGCTTTAACACATGTTTATTATTTCACTGATTGATCTTTAGAGGTTCCACCCCAAGGTGGGTGTGGAGTGGCCACTGTGAGTCAGGACTCCCAAGTGGAATGCTCCTACTTCATTGCAGTAAAGTAGGGGAATGCTGAGCTTTGCAGCTGCTGGCAGGATCTGAGTATAGGAGACATCCCATGAAATGATGCTGTTGTTGTTGTTGCCTCTGAGTGTAGGATGAAACCAACTCTGCCAATTCTTTCTCTTTTTTAATCTCCCTTAGGAAAATCTGCCATCCATCCTTCCATTTAGCTGCAAGTTATTTATGTCTTCTGGTTTCATTTATATTAAGAATGTCAATATGGATGTGGTTCAGTTCCTCCCATAATCTATCAACTTACTAGTGGTTATACAATGATTGAACATTAAAAGTAGCAACAGTGAAACTAATATTTGGAGATGGTCTAATAATCCTCAGCCCTCATTTCCACTACTCCATCCGCATCCATACAGAAATGGAAGGGAGTCATATGGGACTGAGAGCTGTTTGGTTCACTTTATTTTTCTCCCTAGTGGCTTGGCAGGAGAGCAGTGGGTAGAGAGCTAGCCTTAGAGGCAGGGAGTCCTGCTTCTGGTACATACTGACTGAGTGACCATGGACAAGTCATTTAGCTTCTAAGTCATCTAGGTGATTTTCTAAGTCTATCAGCTGCAGAAAAGGTGCCAAAATGAATTGGTTGAGAGAGTTTCTCCACTCCTGAGTTCCCTAGTTTTTAGTTCTATTTTTTAAAAGTTTGTTTATTTTATTTTAAATTTCAGAAATAAACATGCATTTCCATAACACAGTAGAATAAAAAAAGATTGCACATGAAATTGCAAATCTATTATGTAGTACTTGCTATTCCTTTTAAATATATAATAAAGTAAGGAGCAGCTAGATGGCACAGTGGATAGAGCTCCGGCCTTGGAGTCAAGAGGACCTGAGTTCAAATCTGGCCTCAGACACATAACACTCACTAGCTGTGTGACCCTGGGCAAGTCACTTAGCCCCATTGCCTAGCCGAAAAGAAAAGAAAAAAATAAATATATAATAAAGTTTTCATGTAAATTTCTTCTTTCCCTTTTTTCTTCCTTCCTCCCACCCTAGAGATGACTACCATTAGACATAAATAAGTGTGTGTGTGTGTGTGTGTGTGTGTGTGTGTGTGTGTGTGTGTGTGTAAAGCCATTCTATACCTACTTCTATTTATCGGTTCTTTCTATGGATACAGATAGCATCTTCCTTCATATGTCCTTTGTAGTTGAAATCATAGGTCTAGTAACTATTCCTATCTCTTCTAACAGTTGCCACAACAAAAATTCATTAGCTAGTGGCCAGCTTTCTGGTGAGAAGCCTTGCTGTACTTTGTTCGGCTGTTCCTTTGCTAGTAGCTATAGCTTCAAACTCTTTCAGTCTCGGTAGATTTCCAAGTTTGAACTCTGCTATTACAGCCTTAAAGAACTTAGGGTCATCTATATACTATGATAGAGTATCCAAGTGGGATTTTTGTGGAGAAATGAAAGCCTAATAATGGAAGTGTAAACATCAATGACAGGCCATTTAAGGATATATTTTAAGATGTACAAGGAGAATGTGTTTTCCCACCACATCTCAATCTGACTCCTTCTAGTCTACTCTACCTGCGTATTAGAAATATCTTTTTAATGGCTGGAACTATTCTTAATAAATAATATGTAGGGCCCTGCAAAGAAGCTCATTTACTTAGCAAAAAGTCCTAGTTGAAAAACCTATTACTGGGGGCAGAGCCAAGATGGCATAGTGAAAGCAGTGACTTGCTTGAGCTCTCCCCCAAACCCCTCCAAATACCTGTTTAAAAAATGACTCTAGACAAATTCTAAAGCAGCAGAACCCACAAAAAGACAGAGTAAAACAAATTTCCAGACCAAGACAACCTGGATGGTTGATTGGAAAGGTATATCGTGCTGGGCAGGGAGAGGAGTGCAGTTTGGCATTGGCGCTCAGGCCATAGCAACCCTGGAGCAGGCATCAGAGGACTGAATTGTGGGCAGCTGTGGCAGTTTCCAGACTTCTTAACCCAGGAATGCCAAAGACAACTTAGAAGGTCACTGGGAAAAGTCTGTTTCTGTGGTGCTGAGAGAGAAGCACGGTGGGGTTCCAGCACCATTCCCCAAGCTCGGCCCCAGGGCGGTGGCTGCCTCCTGAGCTTCCGGCCCACAAATTGAGGGGGAATTGAGTAGCTCATCAGAGGGGAATTGCAGGAATCTCTCTGCTGGTGCAGGAATCTCGATCACAGTTCTGGGTGGCGGTCCTGAGGCGAGGAGGAGCACTGGCATGGTGGAGCTTATAGTGGCTCTGTAGAGGAAAACCTCCTCACAGTTCCAAGACAGAAAAGAGTGGTCATAGACCAGAGCATAGCCAGGAAAGGAGTAAACACCTCGCCCTTGATCATAGCATCTTGGAAGAACTGAAAATTTACAGGTCCCTAGAAGTATCTCTGAAAACAGCTACACAAAACCCCTGAAGCTTGGAACAATATATTCTCCATGCTGGAAACAGACCCTTACCTTAACAAAGAGTTTATAATTCAAGGAATTGGCCAGGATCATGAGCAAGCAGCACAAAAAGAGTCAGACTATGTTATCTTATTTTGGTGACAAAGAAGGTCAAAACTTACAACCATAAGAAGACAACAAAGCCAAATCTCCTACATCCAAAGCCTCCAAGAAAAATATGAATTGGACCCAGGCCATGGGAGAGCTCAAAAAGGATTTTGAGAAGCAAGTAAGAGAAGGAGAGGAAAAACTGAGAATGATGCTAAAGGAGACCCCAAAAAATACTGAAGAAAATAACACCTTAAAAAATACCCTAACCCAAATGGCAAAAGAGGTCCAAAAAGCCAATGAGGAGAAGAATGCCCTAAAAAGCAAAACTGGCCAAATGGAAAAGGAAGTCCAAAAGTTTGCTGAAGAAAATACTTCCTTAAAAATTAGAATGGAGAAATTAGAAGCTAGTGACAATTCAAGGCACTGTAACACTAATCCAAAAGAATGAAAAATTAGAAAACAATGTGAAATATCTTGTTGGAAAAACAACTGACCTGGAAAATAGATCCAGGAGAGATAATTTAAAAATTATTGGACTATCAGAAAGCCATGATCAAAAAAAGAGCCTAGACATCATCTTTCAAGGAATTATCAAGGAAAACTGCCCTGATATTTTAGAACCAGAGAGCAAAATAGAAATTGAAAGAATCCACCGATCACCTCCTGAAAGAAATCCCCAAAGGAAAACTCCTAGGAATATTGTAGCCAAATTCCAGAATCCCCAGGTCAAGGAGAAAATATTGCAAGCAGCCAGAAAGAAACAATTCAAGTATTATGGAAACACAATTGGATAACAAGATTTAGCAGCTTCTACATTAAAGGTCCAGAGGGCATGGAGTATGATATTCCGGAAGGCAAAGGAGATAGGACTACAACCAAGAATCACCTACCCAGCAAAACTGAGTATAATCCTTCAAGGTAAAAAATGGTCGTTCAAGGAAATGGGAGACTTTCAAGCATTCCTACACATGACACTTACTAGCTGTGTGACCTTGGGCAAGTCACTTAATCCTGACTGCCTAGCAAAAAGTAAAAAAAAAAAGCTTAAGGGGGCAGCTAGGTGGCACAGTGATAGAGCACTGGCCCTGAAGTCAGGAGGACCTGAGTTCAAATCTGGCCTCAGACCAAACACTTGACACTTACTAGCTGTGTAACCCTGGGCAAGTCACTTAACCCCAATTGCCTAAAAAACAAACAAACAAACAACAACAACAACAACAAAAAGAAGAAGAAGAAAGAGGCAGGGGCAGCTAGGTGACACAGTGGATATAGCACTGGCCCTGAAGTCAGGAGGACCTGAGTTCAAATCCAGCCTCAGACCAAACACTTGACACTTACTAGCTGTGTGACCCTGGGCAAGTCACTTAACCCCAATTGCCTAAGGAAAAAAAAAAGGAAAAAAAAGGCCTTCCTGAGGAAAATATCAGAGATGAATATAAAATTTGACTTTCAAATACAAGACTCAAGTGAAACATGGAAGAGGTAAACAGGAAAGTGAAATCATAAGAGACTTATTAAGGTTGAATTGTTTACATTCCTGCAGGGAAAGATGATATTTGAAACTCATGAGACCTTTGTCAGTATTACGGTAGTGGGAGGGAAAAAAATTATATGTATGTATAGATAGATAGAGGGCACAGGGTAAGTTGAAGATGAAGGGGTGATATCTGGAAAATAAAATTAAGGAGTGAGAAAGGATTAGACTGGGAGAAGGAGAAAGGGAGAAGTAGAATGAGGTAAAATATCTCACATGAAACAGACAAGAAAAGGCTGTTACAGTGGAGGGGAAATGGGGCAAGGTGAGAGGGAATGAGTGAATCCTATTCTCATAGGATTTGGCTTAAGGAGGGAATAACATGCACAATGGGGTGTGGAAATTTATCTTACCCTACAGGAAAATAAGAGGGGAAGGGGATAAGAGAGCAGGGGATTGATAGAGGGGAGGGCAGATTGGGGGAGGGGATAATCAAAAGCAAACACTTCTGAGGAGGGACAAAGTCAAAAGAGAGAATAGAATAAATGGGAGGTAGGATAAGATGAAGGGAAATATACTTAGTTTTTCACAACATGACTCTATGGAAGTGTTTTGCATGACTACACATCTATAACCTGTATCAAGATGCTTGCCTTTTCAATGAGGGTGGGTGGGGAGGGAGGAAGGGAGAAAATTTGTAACCCAAAGTTTTAAAAACACATGTTAAAAATAAAGAGAAAATGTAAAAAAATAAAATAAAATAAAAGCCTATTACTTTTTTTTTTTGCCCTGAATAATGTGAGAGAGCATAAGCAAGTATTTTCCCTTTTTCATCTCTCAGGAAAGCGTACTGTCTCTGGAATCAGAAGACCCAGCTTCCAATCTCACCTCTGTGATTACTTGCGGTGTGATTTTGGCCAAGTCACTTAACTTCCCTGGTTCTCAGTTATTTCATCTGTAATATGAGAGGGTTGGACTACGTGACCCCTGAGGTCCCTTCTAGCTCTAAATCTAAGGAGTGATGCCTCTACCTTGAAAAGTTTTTCCTCCATAGGCTTATATAGGTATATAAACTTTCATTAATATATGGGATGTAGATGACAGAGTTAAGTAGATGTCTATTTAATGGCTATTGAGTCATCAAGAAGGCAGAAACTAGGGCCTCTTTCCAGCTACTCTTATGAACTCAATGGCTTTGGAAAACTCCTGCTGCCTCTCTGGGCTTCATTTTTTCCATCTGTATTAATAATACTTTCCCCTACATATTTTTGGCAGGGTTATAAGTATGAATTGCCCAGTATCTATCTATATTGTGACCTCTTCTGAGAAAGGATTCTGTGCAAAATATTTGTTTTATTGCAAGTTTTACCACAGCCAAAGAAGGGAAAAAATGGACTCAGTTTTTGGTTCATTTGAGAATGATAACTTTGATCCTTTTGCAATGAGAATGAGTAGCCTCAGGGCCACTTCTTCTGGGAGGATGATTTTTCCCTCTTCTTTCTACAATCAAAATCCTTCTACTTCATTGTTGGCAAAAGACCACCAGATCCTACAGTTGTGTAGCAGATGCATGGCTGTATGTGTCACCACTAAGCCATGCAGAACATGTGCTTCATGCCATCTGGGTTATTTATGGAGAATAATTCAGAAAGAACTACTAGAAAAAGTTCATAGAGCTGTTGGGTAATGGCTTATCTTTTAAACCTTTCCTTTTTTATATAACTTCTATTTAACAGGGCAGAAACACAGAATTTCCAAGGTGGAAGGGGCTTCAGCAGTCATCTGGTCCAAACCATTTATAAAATAAATCTCCTCGATTGCGTCTCCAACAAGCTGTCATTTAGTCTTTATTCAAAGACATTCAGTGAGGGGAATACTCTACCTCCTGACACATTCCATTCTACTTTTAGATGTTTGTAATGGTTGAGAATTATTTTTTTCCTGATACCAAGTTTAAATATCCCTTCTTTACAACTTTTACCCATTGCTCTTGTTTCTTTCCTCTGCAGCCCACGGAACAAGTCCAGTCCCTTTCACTTAACAGCCCCTTCAGGTATTTGAAGACATGAAGCTATCACGCCCAACCTAAATATTCTCTTCTACAAGCTAAATATCCCCAGTTCTTTCAACTGATTGTTACATGGTATAAACTCAAGGATCTTCACCATTTGTGTTGTCCTCTAGACATCTCCAATTCATCAACCTTTTTCTTAAATTATGTTGCTTAGAACTGAACACTGTGATACTGCAGATATGATTTGACCAGGGTAGGGTACAATGAGACCATCACTCAAGGGTGTGCTAGAGTCAATGTATATGGGCTGGTGAGAGTTGGTTGTTAAATTTTCAATGTGACTATTTATTCCTTGGAAACTGGCAAATGCTAAAGATCAGGGCAGTTAGATAGTACAGTGGATAGAGTACAGGACCAGGAATCAGGAAGATACATCTTCCTTAGTTCAAATCTGACCTCAGATACTTACTAGCTGTGTGACCCTGGACAAGTCACTTAATCCTGTTTGCCCAGTTTCCTCATCTTTAAAATGAGCTAGAGAAGGAAGTGGGAACCACTCCAGAAAAACACCAAATGGGATCACAAAAAGTCAGAAACTGAAAATGATTGAATAACAATAATGAATCAGGGCTTGATTTCTTATTTTGTTAATTGTCTAGATTCAAAAAAGTGATGGAAAAGTGCTAATAATAAAGATTAAACTTTAAAGTGTGCCGTGTGTACCTGTCTTTTTGGAGGGCCAGTTGCTAAACGTTTATTTATCAGCATACCACTCCTGTCACCTTCATATTCCAAGAAGCTATGCCTCTCTTAGTGAACCACAAGAAGGCATTAGCTTTTGGCTGCTATATAATACTATTGATTCATATTGAACTTGTGTCCTAAAAATCCCAGAACCTTTTCTAAACAAATGGCTGTCCATTCATGCCTCTCCTATCTTGTACTTATGGAACTGATTAAAACAAACAAACAAACAAAACTAAAACTATATGTATCCTTATCAAATTCCATTCAATTCCATGGTTCTATGGACAAAGTAGCATCAAAGAAAGGTTTAATTAAAACTTAGCAAGCTTGGCTCATGGGATAATGAATTGTTGCTGACCTGTTGCAGGTTTTTAGGTAAGTTCTCTGGACATCTGTTGCCTGACTCAGCACCAGTGGTGTTTAGTGGGAAGGGAGGACACTGAATAATTATAAGCAGATCAAATTGCCCTTTAAATGTATCTACTTAGCATTCATAGGGGCCTTAACATGACTTCTGATTCAAATAGCAATCACAATATTTTAGAAGGGTGTCCTTTTAACTAGAAGGACAGAAACATGTGGTTACTTGTTGGAAATGTCAATGGGCTTTGGGATCATTAGGGAAAGACTGAATTTAGGATGAGTATGAAGATAAATTGATAAGTTTATGTACCCCGAATTTTCTTGCCTCTCTATTTCTCCTCCAAGGGAGAGATCAAAAATTAATAGGAAGTATGAATTAGCTATAAGAACAATTAGTTAAATCAGGGAGAGAATTAAAGCAAATTTGCCAAATCCTTCAAAGAAATTTTATTTGACAGGGTAGTATCAAAGAAAAGTTTAATTAAAACTTAGAATTCTGGCTTTGGGGATGATGCAAGGGCAGGAGAGGACCTTTATTAGTACATATTTAAAATAAAAGGATATAAATTTTTTTTTTGTTACAAAAGATGGCTTACTAGGGAGAGGAATGGAGAGATAAATATATATATTCAAGGACGAAGAAGATATAAAAACAAAGTATTTCAATGATTTTTGTTTCAATTAAAGAGAAAGTTAAAGGAAAGATTTTGAAAATAAGCACTCAAGAAGCAGTTGGAAATTCTAAATGTCACCAGGTTTGCAATGACCATCTGGATGTGAGTTCCAGAGCAGAATGAAACTGAGATTAGGAGTCAGGGTGACATTATTTGTGAAGGCTTACAGATTGGGTCTGCCTTGTTGGACCATTTTCATGGACTTTGCCCAGAGAGAAACACCTCATTCAGTCATTCCATTCCTTGAGGTTGACAGTGGGGAGAAAAAGGGCGTAGGTTGTTGGGTTAAGCTGGTCACAGAGAGATGATGTTTACAGCTGAGAGTGACACTTTCAGCATGGCCACTTCAGCAACAACTGCCAGTTCCTCTATCTGTTGTGAACAAAACCAGCCTGAGCTGAGAACAGACCTGAAACTGAGATTAAAGCTGTCTATCTGGACTGTAAGAGTTAGTGCTACCAGGGTCTGAGGCAGAAGTAGGTTCTGGGAATCTTGTATTATATTTTTGAGACAAGTAACTTCTGGTGAGGTGAAGGGAAGACAAACTTTTCTTTCTATATTGTTTCTTAGCCCTAGTCTATTGAGGCCCCTGACCTCAGAAAAGTAGTCTCAGACACATAACTTCTATGATTAGTCCTTTGACTACTGAGGGTAAAGAGAAAGTCCATTGGGAGGGGGTAGTGGATTAGCAGGGGAGACCATCTAGTGAAGCTGTTTCTTTACAGTTTTGATATATGGCAATTATTTACTTCATTGTGTTTCAATAAATCATGTGGACACTAAAAAGTTTATTGTCTAAGTCTTATAAAGGTTGACAAGAACAGATTTCCCAAATATAGAGCTTGAGTGCAGAGGTAAGGGATTCTTCTTTTAGTATTTCCAGGACATCTTTTAGATCATATGTTTAGCTGTATGTTAAACCCAGGGCTATAGTGACACAGCATGAGCTCTAGAGAATTTGGGGCAGTGAGAGGGGAAGTATTCTAAGACATGGTAGGTAAAGCATCTTTATGATCTAGGTGTGGAGGGAGTCCTGTGGTCTTTGACAACACCAGTGCAGGTCCACTGACACTGAATACTCTCTGATGTAGTTATTTGGCTCGGGGTCTAAGAGTGGCACCACCTGATGGCCAGAATATATATTTCACCTGCTAGCTGGTTAATTAAAGGTCTGCTTCTCTGAAGGCTGTGAAAAGGAGAAGGAGGGTTATAGATTTTATAGCACTACCAAGTGTATACCTAGTTCATGCTTTCTATCAAATACATTTACATTTAATTACATTGTGTCAGAGCCTAGTCAGAAGGCAAAGGGAAGTGAGGGCTTAAGTTGAATGGCAACTGACCCATAGAGGACAGCTGGGTGCTAGTTCAATGTGATCCACTTTGAGCAATTAAGAAGAACATCTGGGATTAGTGCTAAAGCCAAAGAGGAAACAAGTTCTTCCATCCGCTATTGTTGCCAAGATGTCTGTCTGAATGCATGAGAAATAGGAGACGTCAAACCATCAGAAATGAGAAGCAGAGAAGAACATAGTCAAATATGACAGTCCTAACCAAATTAACCAAAACTTCATCCATGAAGTAACAAGTATGCCAGCAGTTTAATTGAAAGGGAAACTAGAATCAAAGCACCTTGGTTCAAGAACCTGGTGAAATTAAATGGGGATATTAAAGGTAGGACACTAGCAAGATAAGTTATTGAATGACAAGGTCAATCTGTTTGAAAATTTTCTTTGGCACAGTCCTGCCTGTCCTTTAATCTATTTTCCTTATTGTTTTATTAATTTGCTTTATTTTTACATTTCAATCATTTTCCATTAATTGACTCCTGTAGGAAACTTCTACAATAAAAACTTTTTAAAGAGCCTTCATCTGCAAAAGCTAGGTATAATAAAGCCAATCATCCAAACAATAAGCATTATTAAGTACTTACTTTATAACAGGTACTGTGCTATATCTGAGCTATAAAGACAAAAATAAAACAGATCTTGCCCTTGAGGAGTTTACATTCTATTGGGAAATACAACCTGTATGCAAAGAAATATATACAAAATGTATATACAGTAAATATAAGAAGGGGAACTTGCAGCTGTGGGGGGAGGAGAGAGCAAGAGGCCTCATATGGAAGGTGGCAATAGAGCTTAGTGTTGAAGAAAACCAGGTGTTCTAAGAGGCAAAAGTGAGGAAGGAATAATTCCAGCATAGGGAAGAATGGAAAGGCAGTTTGGATCCACCTTGTGAAGGGCTTGAGATGCCAAAAAAGAGAAGTTTGCATGTGATCTAGAGGTAATAGTGAGCCAATAAACTGTATTGATCAGGGCAGTGCCATGGTCAGACCTGTATTTTACTAATATCACTTTGCAGAAATGGGGATGGTGGATGCAGAAGGGAGGGACTTGAGAGGATATTCTAGTAGTCTAGGAAAGAAATGATGAGGAGCTCAACCATAATGGTAGCCATATGAGTAGAGAAAAGGGAATGGATGGGAAATATGTTATGGAGATAGAATTCACACTTGACAATTGGTAGGATATGTGGGGCAAAGAAGAGTGAGGAGCCTGAAACATTCTTAGTGGTTTGTCACCTCTCTATTGAGAGGAAAGAAATATATTTTCAAAAAAACAACAGTTATTTAGTAAGCGCTATGTGCCAAGGCAGCTAGGTGGTTCTAGGCGTGAAGACAGGAAGACATGAATTCAAATCTGCCCTCAGAGACTTACTAGCCATGTGACTCTGGGCAAGTTACTTAACCTTCTTTTGCCTTAATCCGCTGGAAAAGGAAATGACAAACCACCACAATATCTTTGCCAAGAAAACCCATATGGGGTCATGAAGAGTTAGACATAATTGAATGACTGGACAACAAAATCAACAACAATGTGCCAAACAATATGTTTGTCTCTGGGGATATGAATACAAAATATAAAAAAAAAATCTTTACTCACAGGGAACTTAAATTCTAATGGGAGACAAGTATGCATGTATGTATATACACATATATGTCTATATCTCCATATCGTGTGTGTGTGTGTGTGTGTGTGTGTGTGTATGTTTGTGTAGTGAATAAGCAGAAATAGATACAAAGGAATTAAATATAAAGTGGTTTGGAAGGAAGAATACCAGCAGATGGAGGGAATCAGGAAGACTTCATACAGAAGATGGTTGAGAAATTGTTTCATTCTTTGTACTTGTTCCTCCAATATCTTGCATAGTACCTGACATATATATTAAGTACTTAATAAATAATTTTTGATAGCTAGGAATATACTTCTTCTTTGCATTCAACTTAATTTTGATTGTTCTCTATTTTAGTCTCTACTTTTAAATTTTATTTTATTTTATTAAATATATATTATATATATTTAATAAAATATATACTATAATAATATATAATTATCAGCAAATGTAACATAATATGTAAATTATTTATTTTGGTCTCTACTTTTATTATCTATTTTATTATCATTGAGTCCATTGTTCTCCTGGTTCTGTTTTTTTCACTTTGCATAAATTCAAACAAGTCTTCTCAGGTTACTCTGACTTTCATACATCCCATATTCCTTATGACACAATATTTTATTACATTAAAAAAATACTGAATTTTGTGGGGAGTCAAAATGCAACACAAAAGTCAGTGGCAGGTATGCATAAAAAAGCATGAATATGAAATATTCCAAATAACAATGACCCTACTTTCATCATTTAGCCTTTTGTTCTGGTCCTCAACTTTATTTGGCTACCAATTATTAAGGATCTTGGGAGCAAGGGGAGAGTTTTCAGCTCTTCAAGCAGTTCTTGTTGTATTTTTTTTGGTCCCTAAAATTTGGACCAAATATCTTTCTTTATGACACAAAAATCTATTACATTTATAGCAATTGTTAACTATTTAACAGGTGTTCATAGGAATTAGACATCAACTATCTTCATCAGATAGTTGTCTGGACTGAGGAACTTGAGGTGGTAGTAGAAAAAATAAGTAGTATATAAACAATAGACTTTATCTTAGCCTGGGATATGCTACCATTTTTTGTTGATTTCATGGTTTGATATGAATATCTCATAGCCATTGACTTTGCACAAAAGAGTTGTAACTCTTATTCTCAGGGAGAGGCTTTCTAGACATTGGTCCCTAATAGATAGTAGCAGAGAACAGCAGATGTCCCAGAAGAAGTCAAACAACTGAAACCAAGATGGGATCAAAGAACTGCCTAATAGGCATGATACCAAGAGAGACACACAGAAAACAGGATGTAATGGGAATGGAGATGTGACACCAGCAGAAACAGGCAGAAAGAAGAGTGTGATGACATCATCAGAGAAGGTCAGAAACTTAACAATACCTGAGTTACCCTGGTCATCTGTGCACCCTAGTCACACATGTCCACATGTCCCTTTGCATATGTCTTAGACACATGGGCTCCTATCATGTACTACATCACAATTTGTTCTCTGTGAGTGTTCCCTAGTCCCATATGTTCTCTATGTAGTGTCCCACATAGATCGTGTGGTAACCTATAGGAGATTATACCCCATGTATCTACAGAGGTACCATTTCTCAACATTTTAATTACTATGCTATTTGATTAAACAACTTTTGCATTGTATGAATGTCTTTTGTTTAACTGGCAAAAATAAACACATTGTAAGGTTCCTGAGGTATGGTTTTAGAAACTTCAAATGTCAGATAGTTTTTCTAGGGAGTCCATGAGTGAGAGAAAGTCCAATTGCCACACATTTCTATACTGTAATTTGTTTGGCCATTCATTAGTCGATTAACCAACTTATTTTTAAACAGATTTTTAATTAGTTCAAAACATTCAATTTTTAACTAGCAAAAACAATGTTCTATAAATATTTTGGTATATAATAGACCTTTCCTGTCTTTGACCTCCCTTGGAAATATGCCAAATAATGCATCCAATAGTCTTTTTGTGGCCCTAATTCTAGAGACAGCATGATATAGTGGAAATAGCCCCTGACTTGGAGTTAGGAGAAACGTAGATTAGAATCCTTCCTCTGACACTTATAAGTTCTGTGACTGTGGGCAAGATCCCTAATCTCTGAATCTCATTGTTGTCTGTAAATAGAGATAATAATACCTTTAGTATTTACCTTACAGGATTGTTGTAAGGCTTAAATGAGATAATATATGTAAGGGATATGGTAAACCTTAAATGGTTTACATATTAACTATTATTATTATTATTTTGATAGTGTTTAGTTATTAATTCTGTCAACTACCACTTAGAGATATCCATTTATTCTATGGTAACAATGCCCTATATGTTGACCTGAAGCATATTTGGAAGAAGATAGGGATGGGCTCCCATGGACAGATATAAAAATTACAACTGTGCTCAGAAAATTCTGAGAGACACAATTTATCCATTACTTCTTGATGGAATTAGAAACCCCTTGTTCTTCCAGTACCTGAACCTCCTTCCTGTCCTTGAAAGTTGTGATGCATTGATATCAATTCATGCTTCTGGATCTGGATGCTGAAGCCTGAGAGTCTAATGTTGATGGGGTCCTAATGATGGAACCCTAAAAGGAAAATACCATGGCTTTGGGGTCCAGTACCCAAAGCCATGGTCTTTTCCTTTTAGAGGTCTACCATTAGCACCTCATCATTATAGCTGGAATGATCTGCCCTATTGGCTTCAATGCTGTATAGTCTTCAGTGTGACAGTCCTTCATCATCCTATGGTAACTTTGTCTAGTGGGTTTTTTTAATCCATTTATTCCATGGACAACATCTCAGTCACACCCTACAATAATAATAGTAATAATAACAACAATAATAAATTGAACAATGAATCTTTTATTAAGGACCTACTTTGTGCCAGTTACTGTGCTAAGTACTGAGGATACAAAAAGAGGCAAAGTATAACAATAGCTAGCATTTGTATAGTACTTTAAGTTTGCAAATCACTTACAAATGTTATCTCATTTTATTTTCACAACCCTAGGAGGTGGGTGCTATTATTATTCCCATTTTATAGATGAAAAAACTAAGTCGAGCAGAGGTCAAGTGACACATCCAGCATCACACTGCTAGTAAGTGTTTGAGACTGAATTTGAATTCAGATCTTTCCAGATCCCATACTCTATCTTCTGTTCTACTTACCTGCCTTAGTTCATATGGTACAACACTCTAGGTTTTATAATTTGCTTAGCAACTTTTATCTTTGGTAATTAGATATCGACTCTATTCACCTACAACCAGCATTTCTGGCCCTTCCCAAGTCAGGACCTGCCAGCCATGATCATCCCTTGATTTTCTTCTTGAGAAGCTTTAGTCTGTGCTATTGGGGACTCTAAAACCTATTCCATGGCAGGCTCCATCTTGGATGAGAGGAACTTTGTTCATGTGCTAGAGGAACATCATAGGCACATCAAAAGCAAATTACCTTTTTTAATGACCTGTCTTGTATACTGTCAGATCCAATTATTAGTTGATTTTATTTGTTTTTCTTCATTATAAGGGAGGGTTCATTTTGATGGAGAGGTGGTGGATAGAGTGGTGTGGATATTTGCAAAAGATGTTGCAGTGAAAACAAAAAGCACTAGTAAACATTTTTAAAGAAGAAAAAAAATAATGAATGACTTTGAGGTACTTCTTTAGGCCACTAATGTTTAATTTAAAAAATGCCCAGAAGAATTTGACAAATTGTGGGAAGACTTATTGTTCATCACCCCAAGGCTCAATGATAAAGCTCCTGTTATTCTGAGATGGGGACAAGTGTACATGACCAATGTTCCTATTTTCCACAATCGTACTCATATGCCTGGAGTGGAAGGTAAGCAGGACTGACCCTAAGCAAAATTCCAACAACATCACACCTTTGATTTGCACAGCCTCCACTTTGTATTTTCCATTGTTTACTCAGTGTTAATCCCTTTATTTTTCATCTTATATTCATTCTTCTCCTAAACTCTAACCTGCTAAACTAAATCAAAATTGGAAAAGTTCTAATGTCAGACATTTATGCCTCTTAATTTTGCATTGCATCAAAATGGCACTTCAGTGATGAGATCTTCTATTAAAAAATGTTGAATGAACTTGCAATTTTATCAATGTGGAGAACTCCTAGTAAGAAACTCTATCTACTAATTCTGATAAGTATTTGACTTGAAATTTAGGGTTTAACCACATTACTTAAGGTACTGATGGATTAAGTGATTTATCTAGGGTCACATGGTCAGTATGTAGTCAGAGGCAGGACTGGAACCAAGGTCTTCCTGACTGGAAGCACAATTCTCTATCCACTTCTCCAGTACTACCTCTCCTGATGCATAAATGGAAATGAAAAAAAGGAAAGTTGCCAAAAAGAAATGGATTAAATATAAAATATATCTATATATTTTTTCTTTTACTGATAGAGATTTTGAAGGTGCATACAATGTCCCCTTTCTGGTTGAAGTGAGGAGGATGAATCCCCATTGTAGATGCTACAAAAGAGGGGATCTGATCAGGGAGATGTTCTTCCATCATGAAGGCAGATAGCTGGCTATCCTTTCCTTTTTAATTGTGTAATTAACTTAACAACAAACATGGAAATTTGAATATACAAAAAGAAAAGAAAAGGAGAAATATGTATAAAACAACACATGTCTTCAATACAATATTACATATTTTTAAAGTATATGTTAAATTTACCATGATATAACACTGCCCTGCTTGTCTGTGTTCCTTTTTCAATTTCTTTCTATATTTTTCTTCATATTTTAAGTGTTGTGATACTTTTTTCTTTCCTTTTTTTCATTACTATCACCACATCCCCTTAATTAAAATAAAATAAAAGTTTTTCCTTGTAAAGAATCAAACATAAACAAACATACTTTGGTCATGTCTGAAAACATATATTTTTTTTCTACCTCTAATCCATTACTTCTCTGTCAAGATGGATGAGGCATGCCTTATTATCAATCTTTGGAGTTATGATAGGTCATATTATTGATCAGAGTTCATAAGTCTTTCAAAGCTGTTTTACTTTATGTTACTGTAGTCATGATATAAATTGTTCTCCCAGTTCTTCTCAGTTTACTCTGAATCAGTTCATACAAGTCTCTTAAGGTTTCTTTGAATATGTCCCCTTTTAGCATTTACATGGCCCAATAATTCATTATATTCATGTATCATAATTGTTCATCCATTCCCCAAATGATGAGCACACATTTTTGTTCTGGTTATTTGCAACAACAACAAAAAATGTTGCTATAAATATTATTTCGTGCATAGGAATACTTTCTCCCCTCTGTCTTTGATCTCTCTCGGGGTATATACTTATTACTGGCATTGCTGGGTCAAAGGATATGCAGAGCTTATTGACTTTTTGAATATATTTCCAAAGTATTTTCCAGAATGGGCGAATCAATTCAGAGTTCATCCAATAGTTTATCAGTGTTCCTATACTACAACAATGACTCCCACAATTGTCATTCTCCTTTTTTGTCATATTGCAACTTGCTGGATGTGATGTAGAACTTCAAAGGTCTTATAATTGGCATTTCTCTTATTATTAGTAATTTGGAATATTTTCTCATATACTTGTTAGTAGCTTACATCCTTATTTTTGAAGCTACTTGTTCATTGCTTTTGACCATTTATCTAGTAGAATATGACTATGGTTCTTGGCTGTTTGTATCAATTCCCTACATATCTTTTATCTCGGCTCTATATGTAGATATTCCAACTAATCTTGAGCTGCTAGGACAGCTATATTTTTTCTCATCTTCCTGAGTTAAAATCTGGCCTCACGCACTTAGCAGCTGTGTGACCCTGGGCAAGTCACTTAACCCTGTTTGCCTCACTTTCATCTGTAATAAACTGAAGAAATAAATGGCAAATTACTCCAGTATTTTTGCATAGAAAACCCCAAATAGAGTCATGAAGAGCTGGTCATGACTGAAATGACTGAACAACAAAAATTAGCAGTAATAATAGTAGTAGTAATAGGGAAGTTTGGATGAAGAGATGGTTGGAGAGAGGGAGATACGTTCTGCAAATGTTTATTGAATTGTTCAATTAAATTAGCCTCTAAAGAACATCCTTATTTCCCCAAGAACTTGCTCACGTAAGCTGTGTTTCAATCACACCTTGTAGGACTGCTCAGATGAGATATATCTGCCCATCAGGTAGTTGAGGGTTTCTTTGAGTTTGTGTTATACCTAGGAATGTGATTAGAGGGGGACCTTAGAGGCTAAGTTGGTGTGTCTGATAAAAGAGGTCAAGAAAGCATGAATAGTGACTGAAGCCAAAGAATCCAGACACGGAGGAGTCAGGCACAGCAGGAATCAGGGCATCAGCAATGCCAATAGCTCAAGTTGCACGCTCAGAGTTCCACGGTCCGTGGGCCATCTTTATACACAAGTGCTACACATGTTTGCTGGCACTTCTGCCATTAACATGTACCTAAGCTGGCAGGGAGGGTGGGGGGTGATGGTGAGGTGGGGAGATACATTTTCAGTTTCCATGTAACATGAAGGTCATACCAGAATTCTGATGGGAAGTCCTGAAGAAAAACTTATTTCTAACCTTTTAGAGCAACGTGGTAGACAGAGATGTAGGTCATGGTCTCACCATTTCTTATGTAGCCTTATCATTTCTCTATTTCCCAAATGAGTTGGGGGTTAGCCTGAAACTTTAGTTGCAGGAGGTTTGTGCCTAGAAGCTTTTGGAAGCAAAAAAAAAAGCATGTTTATTGTGATCATTAAAAAAAAGAATAAACAAAAATAAAAATTTATGATAACTTTTGTCTTTACATTACAGTACTTTCAAACCCCACTTCCCTCTAGTCTGAATTCTCCTTTAGGACAAAGAAAATAATTAAGCAAACACAAAAGATACAGTAACTGCATCTGACAATGAATGCCCATTTTTGTCCCAGGTATCCCCCACCTTTTTGCATGGGGCTTTGGAGATGCTTTATTGTGTCTTCTTCAGAATATCATCTTTTTCTAAGCCCTACTTATACTTCTAAGACTTACTATGCTATAGAATCTGTCTTCTCAGCATGTTCTGTTCCTCAAGAGCTTCCTTCATTCTGTATTTTGATTTTCCTGCCTGAGTCTACTTTTGTCCTTCTTATGTCCTCTACCTTTAAACGTCCACCCCCACATGTCAGGGAGTGATGTGGTGAAAGGAGTATTTTAGGAAGAGTAGCCTAGCATTGGTATGCATAAGAAACTAGAGAGCAGAGAGCAGCATGGTTTGATGGAAGCCATGGGGCAGCTAAGGCAACCAGAATGGAGAACATTAACGGACCAGAGAGAAGGCAGCTAGAAAAGATTCAAAAGTGGAGAGTAGTCACTTAGAGAATTTTATTTAGGTAGATAGGAAAAAGAGAACTTGGAAAGGAGAGACTTATTAAAGAATTCTAGGTAGAAGAGGGGAGAGGATAAAACAAATGAACTAGGATTCAGTTTTCTTCAGGGAGAGAAATTTTGACTTGGATCCATGGAACTGAGGAAGGAAGACAGAGTATTATGATAGTGGCTGAGATTTTTCGCATCTGGCACGAGGCTCAGAAACTCAGTCTTGGAGCAAAATGTCAATAACTCAACACTTATCAGACTGGAGTCATGTTCACATATTAGCAGCTACAGGAAGTAAAGACAACAGTAGGAAGAAATCTCACATGCACTTTTAGATACCAGTTAGCAACCTTCTACACATGGAGATAGCTGAGGTACTCTTTCAATCAGTGTCCAGAAGAGGTCTGATGCTGGTGATCTGACACCCTTTCTCCCTCAATCCTTCCTCTTCTAGCTTTCTGGAAAGAATTATAGTAGAATGGAAACTCTATGCTATTATGAAGCTACCATGCTTGAGCAGGACCTTGAACCCCAAAGAATTTTGTGTACAATTTTTAGAGAGTTTGTGTGCCTTCCTCTGAACTTCAGTCTCCAGTTTAAAGGAAACATATTAAGTCTTTATGCCCTTAGGAGAAAGTGCTAGTTTGTGAGAATCTAAGATTTAATGTTAAAAAAAAAAAGACCTAGGGACTCAGACAATTGGTCTGAGCTGTTTAAATTGCAAGAGGATAGTGACAACTGATTTGAATTTGCCCTCAGACTAAGCTAATTGTACTGTCTGAAATAATGGCTCCAAAACTTTTCCCCTTTCCTTACTATCAAGAAAGATCACCCAGGGAAGAAGACAATATTCTCTCAGATCAAGGCTAAAGCAAAATATTTGATCCTGACAGCCTGAGACCAATTCATTTTGCAACAATACCATTGAAGTAACTTCAGTGTAATTTAACCAAACTATATAGAGTTTGTATCCTGAGATCTCCCCTTTATGGCAGAGGTTGTATATTTGATTGAAGGGACAATTAGATGACACAGTGACTAGAGTGTTGGGCCTGGAGTCAGGAGGATCTGAGTTCAAATTCGGCCTGAGACACTTAACTAACTGTGTGACTCTGGACAAGTCACTTAACCCTGTTTGCCTCAGTTTCTTCATCTATATAGGAGCTGGAGAAGGAAATGGCAAACCACTCCAATATCTTTGCCAAGAAAATCCCAAATGAGATCACAAAGAGTCAGACATGACTGAACAACATTTGTCTGAAGATCTCATAAAGGAAGGTGCCAGAAAGAAGTAAAAGGATTAAAGGCTGCACTTCAAAAGGCAAAAATCTTTAGAGAAGACAGACTTGACTAGCAGTGGCAAAATGGTATATATAGAGCACTTAGTCTGGGAGTTGTCCAGGGGAATGTTTGGTTACAAGCATTGGTTACAAACCCTGTGACCTCAATAGAACAAATGTTATTCCATTCTATGGGTTAGAAACTGAGGTACAGAGAAGTTACATGATCTGCTCAAAGTCACACTGCTAGGTAGGTGTCTGAGCAGAGACTGTATGCCAGATCTCCTGAATCAAACTCTAGCTCTTTATTATAATGTGCTGGTTCCCATTTGTAGACAAGAGTTTCTCTCAATTATGAAGTATTGGTCAGGATTTAAAAATTCAGTTCAGGTTAATTACCTTTCCAGACTGTCCAGGAGAAGCATTTCTTCATGTTTAACACTAAGAGCCTTTTTTGACATAAATGGAGGATTAAAACAAGCAATTTGAGTGTTATTTGGCATTTATTTGGCAGTTAATGCAGCAGTATGAATCTTACCATTCCCATCTTATCTCTATAGCTACCTCCCAGGTCCCACCTAAGGAATTGCACTGGTTAATTGTACCCTAAGGAAAGTTCTTACTTTAGACAGAAGGCCTAGCAGACATATATATGGAAGAATCAGGAGAATAAACATAAGAAAATAGCAAGATTCTTAGGCAATTATCTGTCCCAGGCAGGAAGCTTTTTACATGCTTTCTATTGGCTCAGGGACCAATCCCAGGTACTCTTTCTGCCAAATAGCAACTTGCCATACCTGGCAGATGTGATACAAGGTTGCTATATTTCCTGAACTTGCCCCATCTGGCACATAATGAGAGTTAGACCCTCTGGCTGAGTCTAAACAATCACCCAGACTGACCCATTATATGTCAACACAGAGTAATCAATTAATTGCCACAGGGTCTACCCGATTTGGTGTCTTAATGACCAGTCTGGATTGACCCTTCGGTGATAGATCGACTGTTCACTGATCTGCTGTTATCATGGCCAAAATGGCTGATTCAACTGTAAAATGGTGACTAGGTAGCTCTATGAAGACTTAGAAACAGTGTTTTCTTCAAGCAAACTACTGAGAAAATATTGAAGTTCAATATTTAGAATACTTTTCTAAATTTGGTAGCTGAAAAGCAAAGACCCTGTTGGAAAATATGCTTTGTATTTTTTAGCAGACAAACCACCACTATACTCATTGTCATGTATCATACCACTGGAAAAATCTATTTTCTGGACAGGTTGATATTTCCTTTATATAGTAGCATTTGGTGGCATATTGATGAGTTTCATTTTTGAGTAGGGCCAATAATTCCTTGAAATACCCAGTTAATCATTGTTTGGAGTTCAAGTTCTAGTTTCAAGGCTATGCCATTTATAATATGACAGCCCCTGCATAAGAAATGGCTGACCATGTGGCAACTAGTGCAAGAAGAAAGCACAGCTGGTAGTTGTGTGGATGAGCAAACACATTGAGCAGGTACATTTTTCAAGCACTGGTTGGGGAGAAGAAAGAAAAATATGCAGAACATTTCATTAGCACCATTTTCTTTTTCTCTCTTTTGGAGCCAAAGCCATTGCTATTGTCACTATCTTCAACATGCCCCAGATGTGGTGACTGTCACAGCCTGTAATAAAAAGATTATTCTGACATGTATTTGGCCATATCATGCACCAAATCTCATCCTCCAACCTTAACAATAGCTAATAAAAACCTGATGTATCACAGATATAGTACTTCAACATTTGCAAAATGCTTTACATGTGTTACCCCATCTGATCCTTACAGCAACCCTGTAAATAGGTGCCATTATTATCTCCATTTTACAAATGAGGAAACTGAGGTTGAGAAATGCTAACTATCCAAGGTCATACATCAAATAAGTATATATCAGGATTTGAACTCCAGGTCCAATACTCTTTGCTTGGTGCCAATAAGCTTCCTCTTATTAAGGTAAGTTGTAAGGCAGATGTGATGTTCTATTTGAATTGTGTGCATGAACAAACATGATCACCTGAAATACCTCTTTCAATTCCTTCTATTTGAGATGCATAGTTAAAGGTAAAACTGAGAAAATTTCAACAAAGCCAACTCCACATTTCTCTGATTTTACATGGAGCAAGCTCATTCCAGTAAGTAAAAAAGTGGAGGAGGGGAACAGAGAAAGATCAAATAGTGTTGTATGGAAAATCGTGGGAATGCAAGGCAGAAAGTCTGTGATACTCTCTAGTAAGTTAGCTTCCCTTCCAAATCTGGAAACTTGGATCTCTTATTATGTAATAGATTCATGTCCTGGACCTAGAGAAAATAGCTTACCACTTACATCCCCATTTCCCAACTGATGTTGGACCACCAGGATAGCATGAAATGGCTGGCAGGGGCATGGCCTTCTTCCTTTTGAGCCCCATATTCCAAAGCAAGGCTCTCAGAAGCTTGGCTCCTGGCAGCTTGGCAGCTTTCCCTTTGGGAATAGAGGACAAAGTAAAATTTTGAGGTAGGTGTAATTGGCCATTAAATTCTCTTGCCTCCTTTTCTGTGTCTGTTTCCTATTTCTGGTAGTCTTAAAAACTTCTATTGATGCCTTTTATTTTTATGTCCCAATAATTTCCCTACCCTGAACCCTTCTCCCTGCCCCTCCCCCCCAACCCTGCTTCAGTTGAGCCTACCTTTTTAACAAAGAAAAAAAATTAAGAAAAACCTATGAAATCATCAATTTTTTCCAGACAGCATATGTATAGTCCCACCCTGGTACCCTTTCTCCAGGATTCCCAGGTCCTAATTGCTAATCCCTCAGCATAAAAAAATTCTCTTTTCGCAAGCTTCCTGTCCCCCTCCAGCCTGTATGCCTTCTCCATCCCTTCCAAAAATCTTCCTCTCAAAGCATTTTAAAACATGTTGGTATTTTATCTAGAATTTAGGAGAAAATAATCTGATCAGTTAATCACAACATGATGTGGACAATAATTTCTACATTAATCCTCCTGTAGATATTATCACTTTAAAAGAAAATACTTGTTAGTACAAATGAATTGAGAGAGTTTCAGACACAGTGGAGTGAATGCATCTTTGCGTGTCAGCTTATGATGCTTCTTAAATCATACTTTTTTGGGGGGATTGGCTTCTTACTCTACTTATGTGTAAAAGTAATGTAGAAAGGGTTGAGAAAAGGAGTTTTTATGGTCATACAGTCCTGTGTTCTGCTTGACGTAAGTACTGCTCTCTTTCCCTTGTCTGTCCACCTCCACTGGCAGAGCTCTCTCTATGGTGAATGCTGCATGACCACACACAAGAGCCCTTGAACTACCTACTCTGTGCAGCTGTGGCTAATTGCAGGCATGGTCCTGTAAAGCCTGTTGACATCCTCTGGCAGCCAAGCTACCCTGGGTACTGTGAGGAGGAGAGAGTAGTTTCCCAGGTAGAATCAGTCAGTAGGTATGGGGGAGGAGATGGGAGAGGCCTTCCACTTATATTTTGTATACCAGCCATCTACTTACCTCTTGTGTGAGCCTTCTTCATTCTATCTCAATGTAAGTGGAACAGAGAACCAGTTAAAATATTTTAAATTTATATAACATGTTTCATGTGAGAATCTTGAAGAGTTATACAAATACAATAAATTCTATGTTATCAGTAATTCTTTTAACTGGCACTTTGACTTTTAAAGTTTGATGATGACTGATGTTTGTAATGATGATCCTAAAGGTCCTGTAAGATCATGATTCTGAATAATAACACAGATGGAATTGCATTCAGTATAGTTTTATTGTTAGGTATATTTAATTAATTCTCAAAAATATTGTGAATCCACCTATGGCACAGTATATATGGTAACTCTTAGCCAGGAAATTTGATTCATCAGAAGGAACTCTTCTTTCCCAACTAGACTAGATAGCAGGGAGTTTACTGTATAACTAGGACTTTATAAAGACCTTAGGGGAGTAAATTTTTATTGTACTATATACAATATTAAATTATTACTAATGAATAAATATGACATAACATATAGGCATTCATTTGATTAAATTTCAATGAATAAACTTAAATAAATAATAATCATAAGCCAGAATATGACCTTATTTATTGCATGTTCGGTTATCAAAAGCCTGGTAATAAATTAGACTAGTCATGCATTGCGTTTCTAGAAAAGACCTAATATCTTTGAAAATAAGTGATCTCTATTTATAAAAGTCACTCTTTCCTCTCTTGGCAGATCTCAAAGTCCAGCCTGTCAAGAAGAAATAATAATATATCTGATGTAGATGAAGATTTTCAAACTTTAAGTATCAGTCTCTTAGCAACCACAGAGGTTTGAAGAGTTCACTTTTTTATACACATTGAGAAGTGTGTCAATGATTAAATGTTTCCTAAAATAAAGATATTTAGCTCCATAGGCATGGAAGGTTCAAGTAGAAAGCTAATATGATTTATGATCCCAGTCCAGAATGATAACACTTTGGGACAGAACCATAATATATGGTCTACCTTTACAGAAGTCTTTATAAGGAAAAAAAAAGCTATAGTGTGAGGCTCTTGGAAAGCATCCAATAGATTTTAAAAAGTAACTCTCATTGAGTGAGTTCCATTTGTAACTCTTTTGATGATTTGATATAGTATTATGTGCAAACAAATGTAATTTTTCCTGAGAATTGATAATGCAATCCTTCACATTCCAAGAATACATGGGATGGTTTTTCAACACAGGCAGTCACTTGCATGAGAGCTTGGTTAGCTGTTTCTGTATATGAAAAAAATATATATACAAGGAATGAAATTATTTTAGAAATGTCATTAATTATTACAAGTAAATATGTAATTTGGGGAGAATATTCCAAATGGGAATTAGGGGTGTTAATATTTGATGAAAATTATTGAATGACCTTCAATATAACTCTCATCAAAAACTGCTCTACAATGAATATATATCATTTTATCAAGTGTGTCAGTGTGCAATTTATGGCTTCTCTTTCAAATCAGGATTGTGCTTTATTTAAACAGATATAAATAGGTGTAATATGCATGATTATCTGAATTTTCAGGCAATGAATAGGCCATGGTAAACTTAAAGGGAAAAGCTGTGCTTGGGTTTACTTGAAGGTGGGAGAATTTGTCTGCTTTCTTCCCCTCCCTGAAAACAACAGCTTAGGCATTAACCCAGGAGGAGTTGGAGGGCACGAGAATGAGTCCATCCTGATTCACTCCATGCTGAGACTGGTTCAGACTTTCATTTGCTGAAAGACACAAGCCACTTTTAATCTCATGGTTACTAATGGAGTCTTATGACTCTAAATTTGGAACAAAAAACAAACAAATCATCACAAAATAAGAAATGAATCATCAAGACACTGCTTCCCAATACATGCCCAGATTCTCTGTTAAAAAATTAAATTAAAAAAAATTCTCTGCCTCGTCCTTACATAGGCCCATAGTTAGATTGATGGATGACTTACATAAAGATTTTACTTAGAAACAACTATTCCTCATTAATATATGCTTGGTAGGTTTTCCTGTTGCCATTGGTTCCCACTAATATGATGTTATGATCCAATGTGTACCAAGGCTTTGAGGTATGAAAAAAAACCAAAAATATAATTTCCCCTTTCCTCCTACTTTTCCTCTTCTACCTCTTCCCCATCCCCAGTATCACTCACACAATCACAGATTTTTCATCTCTTCTTCCAATCAAATTCTCTCCCAATCTCTTTTAATTCTAGTGTTTTCCTCTGTTGATTATTTTCAATTTATCCTGTAAATATGTTCGTACAGAATTGTTTGCATGTTCTCTTCTCCAGTGTACTGTGACCTCTTTGAGAGCTGGGTTTTGCCTTTCATTATATCCCTAGCACTTAGCAAAGTCTGGAACATAGCAGGCCCTTAATAAATGTGTGTTGATTTGACTAAATCTGACAGTGCTTAGCCTGCATAAGCCCTTACTAATTTGTGTCTCAACACTCTACCACTCCCTAAGTCAGGACACAGATTTTATTGCTGATAGACTTGATCCTAATGAAGATGAGAGAACAAGAGAAATTACGAAAACCATTCTAGAGCAGTTTTCATAAGAAATGAAATTAGACTAAATCCCTTCAAAATAACAAATGTTATTTCTCTAAACTCTTGCTCATTCTCCACCTCAAGTTCACATACTGTCCTTACTAAAACAATACAAATGACTCTCTGTCTTTTTTGGCTCCTTTCTATTTCTTCAGTGATGGTGTCAGAGTAATATAAAGTAGGGCAGAGTGTACTAAGAATCACACAAATTTTGGGCATTCTAATAATGTGAATTTAACTATTGGTCCTATAAATCTGAGATGCTTGTCCAGTGACCAATGAGCAGACATATTGCTAGAGGAGCTGAATCATATCAGTCTTGACATTCTACGACACAAAAAAAAAAATTCAGCTCAATAGAAAGATAGTTAAATCAACAAGAAATTTCATTTCATAGAACACTTGGTCATGGTATGTCATGGTGTTTATTATAAGCATTTATGAAAATGCCATCCTAAAAATAAATGCAGCTTCTGCACCAATATCTGTTGCAGGGGATGAAGATGGGGAGAATTTCAATGAAGAAACCAATACAAACCTTCCCCCTCCCATATTAAAGCAACATGTGCTTCAGTACTTAGTGTCTTAAATGTAAAAGTGGATATAGGAGAGAAGAGCAAAAAGATATTGGAAATTACAGCTCAGGAGGAAGAAGTGGATGAGGTCAATGGCTTAAAGACTATGAAGAAGTCACTCACTTATACATTATCAGAACTTCCTTCATGAAGATAGTGACAAGGTAGTACTAGACATGGTAATCATTAAATAATAATATCACAAACATGAAAGCAATCATATTCCAAATAGGCTGGTTACCAATATAGGACTCCCTCCTGAATCAGTCATGTGTTCAATCAGATCTGTTAGAGCAAAGATCAAAATCAACCTCAGATTAAGGAAAATAAAAAAATGAAAAATTTTGTTATGCAATTGAAACAATCCTAACCTGACCTATTTTTTTTCTTTTTTTCTTTTTTTTAAATTTGGCTAGGCAATGGGGTTAAGTGACTTGCCCAGGGTCATACAGCTAATAAGTGTTATGTGTCTGAGGCTGGATTTGAACTCAGGTCCACCTGAATCCAGGGCCAGTGCTCTATCTACTGCACCACCTAGCTGCCCCCTAACCTGACCTATTTAAACAAGTTTTGGGCCTTCCACAATGGGAAATAGAAACAAGAAGACACATCAACACAGACTACTACTGTTTCCTAAGAAAGATGAACTGATGTAAATAAGTCACCAAAGCACAGAGACCAAAAGAGGCTAAAAGCCCTTTAAGTAAGCAAACACTTGATCTTGCTAAGTGGAGAGATATGGCAGCAAATGACAAACCATTTTAGAATATAAACTCCTTTGTGAAAATCTTATTGAAGAGGATGCTGGAAGGTTATGAGTAACATTGAAATAAAACTACAAAAAGCATTAAAGGGAAAACCAAGTTTATAGAAAATTTATTGAGAGAAACACTTATCACAAGAGAATTTGATGATGAAATTGAAGGAAGGCCAGAAAATAAATGAACAGTGAAAAGGATCTCTACAGGTTTCTATAGCAAACTTTTCCCCCCTACCAACAATAGCTACTGCATTGAGACTCTAACATCACAGTCCCAAATGTGTTGAATGGAAAAGTAGTGGTAACACCTAATAAAATAAAGAAAGATACTGGACTAGACCAAATTTTCCCAGAGGTGTCTTCCAATGAAATTGATGATTTTGAGGGTGTTGTGGGATTTGTTCACAGACAATTAAAAGGGAAAGGTATATACAACTCTTGGGGAAAAAAATCAGACGTTATTACCCTTAAAAGGTGGTCAAAAACCATCAGTAACTACTGACCCATTTGCCAGCTTTCCCATCTCTTGAAAAATCTTTATAAGAATAATCTCTTTACAAATTGAAGGAATGGGGGTAGGTGTGTTTTTATAAACAGTATTCAGACCGCATTCTTACAGTCGCGTAATTGGCTGAAAGGTTCAGAGAATGCATTTTTGTCAACTTGCTTATTGTTTATTATAAAAGGTATTTGATCCTAAAGAACAAAATACTTTTCTAAAGGTTGTTCTCCAAGAAGGTTTTTCCTTATTTATGTTAAAATCATACAGGATTCCCTGAAAAAAAGTAACAACAGAGATAAATTTGTTTAATAATCTTGTAATTATAAATATCAAATAAGGAATAAAATAGGGATACACATACTCGTCAAAGATGTTTGCCACTGTTAGGGAGGCTATCCAATGCAGTGTTCAAATGGAAGAACTATTCTTTATAAAGGCAGCTAGGTAGCACAGTAGATAGAGCACTGGGCCTGAAGTCAGGAAGACCTGAGTTCAAATTTGGTCTCAAACATTTATGAGCTCTGTTACCTGGGTAAGTTACTTAGCCCTGTTTGCCTCAGTTTCTTCATCTGTAAAATGAGCTGGAGAAGTAAAAGGCAAACCATTCCAATATGTTTGCCAAGAAAACCCCAAATGGGGTCAGGAGGAGTTGGACATGATTGAACAACCACCACCACCACCGCAACAAAATTCTTTATAAGTAGTGAAGTATTCTAGATGTTTCTATTTATAGTTATATTTTGTTGAATTCATCAAGTCCTGGGGTACTGCAAAGTCTACTGAGATCCTAAAACATCACCAGGAGAATCAGGTACATTTCTTGATATTTTATGAAATTATTTTTCTCATAACTAACCATCATCCATCACATTTTATAAATGAGTTAATGTTTTCAACTAATGCTGACCTTGGCTACTATATCTCCCCATTTGGCCAAGAGTTTCAGTGTTTTCTGGTTAAGGTGATTTCTAGGTTCTTTTCATCATCCTTGTTGTGGTGATAGATTTATACAAGTAGAATTTCTTTTGGAAGTTTTAATAGTCTGTCATAGTGTCTATCTGCCAATCTAGAAGCTGACCAATATAAAGTCTAAATGGAAGAGGTATTTCTTGTAGATGATGAGGTCCTCCAGTTGTTTCTGTTTGCAGATGTTATTGTTCTGATTGCATCAAAACCTAGAATAATGCAAAACCTTCTAATGAGAGCTATACTTACTCAAAAGAGTTCAGCCTAATTATTTAATTGGAAAAACAAAACAAATGGATGAAAAATGTCTATCATCCCGAATATATGTACTTGAATTGAAAGTCCAGAGAGCTAGTCTATATACTTGTATGTATATGTACAAATATAAACATGTATGTATATATGCATAGATACACACACATATATGTCTATATCTAGGCAAATATATCTATATAGATAGAGGTATAGAATATTATATATATAATGTATATATACGTCTTGGGTAGACATTGAGGATGAACAATGAAGTAGACTCAAAATTGAAAATTAGTAAGAGACTGGGTTCAATAAGATTCTTTTATATTCACATACCCAAATATATTTCATTTGGGAAATTACATGTGCTTTAAGGTCCCCAAACTTCTCCTGGAAACAAAAGCTCATCTTATTGATATCCATATTCTTCTGGTAAGATGAACTGTGGATATAAAGTATAGAGTATCACAATCTCTGAACAATTAAAATTTCAAGCCATTCAAAGAGCACTGGAGAAATGCATGGTGGGTGTCAGTAGGCTTTAGAATATTTTTAATAATTATGCAGGAGAGGTAGTATGAAAGATTTATGAAAGAAATGAAGGAATCAATATAGCTAGCATCAGAATGGAAATTGACAATAGGGGTAAAAATCTTTGCATCAAATATTTCTAATAAAGTATGATGTTTAAGATATATATAGAATTAACACAAGTACAGTGGACAGTGATCCATTACCCAATACCTAAATGGCCAGAGGATATGAACAAATAGTTCATAAAAGAAATATTAACAAGCATATGAAAGATTGCTCTAAATCACTTGTAATAAGAGAAATGGAAATTAAAATGACTCTGATGCTTCACCACACACCCAGAAATTGGAAAACATGACACAAAATGGAAACAGTCAGTGTTTAAGAAGCTGCAGAAAAACAGGCCGACTAATGTACTTTTGGTGGAGCTATAAATTAGTCAAACTATTCTGAGGAACCACTTGGAATAATCAAAAAAAAATTACCTAAGCTGATCAAAAGATCATCTGATCCAACCTCCTCTTTTTACAGATGGGAAATGGAGAGAGGCCTATAGAGGTGAAATGGTTGTCCAAAGTCACACATGCAGGAAATGAAAGGCATTTAATAAGTACTTACTATGTGTCAAGAACTATGTTAAGCACTGGGGATACAAACACAAAACCAAGACAACTTGTGCCCTCAAGAAGCTTGCCTTCTAAGAGGGGGAAGGCAAGCTCACAAAGGGGAATTGGTGGGTAGGGAATAGAAGGGCCTTTTCAAACCTGAAAATTATAGAGATGATAAATGTGGTCATAAAACAATATATTGGGGAAGGGAACAAGAGAGCAGGAGGATTATAGAGGGGAGGACAGATTGGGGAAGGGGGTAATCAGAACCAAGCACTTCTAAGGAGGGACAGGGTCAAAAGAGAGAATGGAATAAATGGGGGGCGGGGATAGGATTAAGGGAAATGTACTTAGTTTTTCACAACATGACTGCTATGGAAATGTTTTGCATGACTACACATGTATAACCTGTATCGAGTTGCTTGCCTTCTCAATGAGGGTGGGTGAGGAGGGACGAAGAGAGAAATTTGGAACCCAAAGTTTTAAAAATGCATTTTAAAAATTGTTTTCACATGCAACTCAAAAATAAGAAATACAGGAAATGGGGTATAGAAATCTATCCTGCCCTACAGGAAAATTGAAGGGGAAGGGGATAAGATAATGGGGGGAGAGATAGAAGGGAGAGCAGATAAAGAAAACGGGTATTCATAATGCATGCCATCTTGGAATGGGGGGAGGGACGAGATGGAGAGAAGATTTGGTATTCAAAATCTTGTGGAAGTGAATGTTGAAAACTAAAAATAAATAATTAAAAAAATTTAAAAAACCAATATACTGATGTAATCTACCCAACAAACAATGGTAGAGTTGAATTAATCATGCTTCCTGTACTGGAAGTGAAAGGAGGAAAGGGTTATATGTATGGTGGTATGACAGTTGTATAGACTATCAAGGAGATGGCTGGAGAGTAGGAGTGAAGTGAAGTATCACTGGGCATTTCCTAAAATAGCGAGCCAGCAGATGCATTCAAGAACTGAAAGGGGACCCAAGATGTAATTCTGGGAGATAAAAGGGCCAAAAGTGGTAATGGGGTCCAGAGGGAGAAACTATATGTGACCTGACTAAAACAGGAAACATATCCATACAAAAAAGCTCTAAAGCACTAATAGTTAGAGAAAGGAAAATTAAATCAACTGTGAGGCTCCACTTCACATCCCATCACATTGACAAAGTTGACAAAAAAGGGAAATGACAATACTGGAGGGGCTATGGGAAAATAGGCACATTAACACAATTTTGGTAGAGCTGTGAATTTGTGAATTAGTACAGCCATTCTGCAAAGCATTTTGGAACTATGCCCATCCTTATTCTAAATTATCTAGTGGAAAATCCAGTAAAACCTTATTATAACACAATTCTGCATTATGTGGCTCTGAACATATTATGGGTCTCAGGCAGCATAACAGAAACATATAGAGAAAGCCTGATATAACATTGTTAGTTGATGAGCTTTTAATTTATTTCCCTTATTCAACACTTTAGCATAAAGGAATATTGATTACATTATACTAGAAATCAGTTGCAAGAGTCTTTAGATATAAAATAGTCTTGTGGTATTTTTCACATTGTATTTCTGTGAAAATAAATTGGAATAAAGGGTACATGAGTTCTTATACTCGAGCCTAAGAGTTCTAAAAGTTCAGTCAATGCTAAATAATTATCTGATTTCTATATAAAACAAAAATGACTCTTTTCTTTATATAGCTGAGACAAAAAGTTGATTAATTGTTCATAGATAATTAGAGACCACGTGGCTTACTGTATAGTGAGCTGTTCTCAGAATCAGGATGACCTATATTCAAGTCCACAATTATTGACTCTGCGATTCATATGGGCAGTGTGACCCAGGGTAAGTCATTGAATCTCTCAGTGGCAAATCTCTAAGACTATAAGTTGCTGAGAAGGTGCCGGCCTATATTGGGAGAGGGAACTTCTGCATCTAGTAGTCTGCTATATCAATGAAAGCACATTTTCCTTTCATATCCCTCCCTCCTTGCCTCATAGTTTATAGAATGTGAAGTGTATGCTAAACATTGGTATCTCACAAAAACATTTGCTCTACAGAAGACCAAAATTCAGTGTGGAGGCAGCCTGTTTCTGAACATATTCAAAAAGGTTATTCACTGAAATATCATAGTAGTCTCTGTATTAGGAAATTGGACTTTAAAAGAGGTTAATCTCATGGTAAGGATTTTGAAGAGAATATTATTATAACCATGGTATGGTATGAAATGATAAGTAAGTTATGATATGGTGTGCAACAATACAGTATAACATAGTAAAATATAATATTATTTATATTTATAATAATATAGAGTTTGTTATTGTATAACATAGCATAGTATAATATAGTATGGTATGGTGTTGTATGGGTTGGAGTGGCATAGTGTGGCATGCAGTGGTATAGCATGGCATAGTGTAGTATGGAATAGCGTGGTATATTGTAAGCATAGAAAGGCATGGCATGTTATGATATGGTATGATATTATATGGTATGGTATATAGAGTATAGATACATGGGACATCAAGATAATTACTACCACAACTATATTTTGGGGATGTAGGCTTGACATTCCTGGAAAGTAATAACCTCATAGTTTATCATGTCTAAAGGGTGTTGTGTTTTTCAAGCACTTAATTACAGGCCAAATATATAAAAATAATCTGGTGTTTTTGCCAGTAGTTAAAGTTAAAAGCTCCCCCAAGACCACAGCAACATTCTGCTACCTAGAAATAAGAAAACAGATGTTATATTTGAAAGTGATCAGGCTTTCCCAGTGTCAAAGTACCGGTTTTCTATAAGGGCTCATGTCACAGTTTGCTTTCTAATAACTGTAGATTTTAAAGCCATCTTCTTGCACTGGATGTCCATCTCTTGGAGTGTGGATGAATATAGCTTCTGGCTCCACTCCTGTCAAGTCAGGAGTGTTCTAGAATTAGTCAATATGAAAGCTCCCCTCGCTGTTAGGGCTAACACGAACATATGGGCTTCCTTCTCTCTCTGTGTAATGGACTCCTTGGTGATTTAAGCAAGTGTTCCCTGATTTAGAATTACAGCTACTCTACTTGGGCAGCCGTGATCTGGCGACTGCTTGTCAAAACTTTTAGTAGGCGTCTTGAGGGAAAATGCGACATGTGACAATGATGTGGATATGTGATGGATTCTCCAGTCTGAGGGGGTGATGACTGTGTTTTAGAGTCTGAGAATCACCAGGCTGTGAAGAAAAAGTGAGAGGAGGAGAAGGAAGAAAAGTAGCTGAAGTAGCTTGTAGGAACTATGTAAAGCTATCATTAGTATTTTGATTTGACAATGCCAGTAATTGTTTCCTTTTGTTACCACACGATGATGATAGACTGTTTTTGCATAACTATTTAATTTAAGCATTTTTTTTGAAATTGCCTCCACAGTGTACATTTAAGGAAATCCAGCTGTCAATCCCGATTAAACAGGTCTGAGTTTTATATTGTTAATTCAGTTGTCTTTCACACTCTGGCTGCTAAACTCGAAGAACTCTTTACAAAGGCAGATTTATGATGGATGCCATCTGGCCTGATAGAAGGAAACAGATATTGATTTTTAATATTTTCTCCAAACTTGTTTACTCTAGGATAATGCAGCAGCTGTGTGGCTGCTTGTCTCCGAGTGGAAAGGATTATTACCAGGGCCTTTTGATGAGATAAATTACCTGAAATGACTTGAATGGCTAAAGGGTATACTTTGATGTTATGTCGCTTCATTTACCCTTATGACTAAATGATTATTGATTTTATATTTTTAAGCTCTTGAAACGTGAAAATAAGTTGGTAGAGATGCCTGGGCTGTGTTAGTTTTATTAATTTATTTCTGCAGGGCATAATTCACTTTGGACCAGGTTGTGAAGGTTTTGGGTTCATGACCGACTCCAGATACAGTTGCAAAGAAATGGCTTATTTATATAGTCATTGCAAGTAGTCCCAAAATCAATACAGTCTGGGATTGGATGATTAAACTCAGTCCCTTTGTGGGATTCATTCCTGTAGCTACCTCTGAAATGATCTTGACTGAAGCAGATTCATGTGATCAAGTCTACAAATAGCAAGTTTGTTCAAGTTGAAATATTATTTTTTTTGCTCATCATTTTTTTATCTGCTATGTTCACTCAATGACATTTTAACAGCCCAGGAAAAAAAAAAAACAGTTGATTGACTACTTCAATGAAATCACTAATCTGCATTCAAAGAGTTGCCTCCAAAGACTACTTAGATTTTCCATGGATAGATTTAACTGCTACTTTGATCATCTAGTCCCAGTATGCGCTGGATTTAGTTTTCTGTACTTACGTAGGCAGCAGGAATCCAAGGTGTACACTAAACCTTTAAATAGTCTTTACAGTTCAAAACAGCTATTTGCCTTTTGTGTATGGCAGACACCTACATATTTCTGTGAAGAGTTGCCTTTTCTATCATCATTTAACATGTTGGTACTATTTAATGTTCATCTGAAACATACCTCTGTCACTCTGTTTCAACTTCTTTTTATACCGTGCTGAAAGTGTGGTGAAGAAAATGGGCTGTTGTAATATGTGGCTCTTATTTCCCATTATTTCTTCCTAAACATATTTTTTTATGAATTGTGACACCTTTTCCCATTCTTCATAGTTGAAATTTTAATTCACAGTTAATTTAAAAACCTTCAGAACTCCTTGGTCTTCTATTCTAAAAGTTTGAATAAAATTAATGAAATGTTTCAATTCTAGCCCTTTGCTAGTAATAATTACTTTATTCATCTAAATGTAAGTAGAAAGAGCCATATGATATGGGGGAAACTTTCTTGGGCAGGAGACACTTGCTTTTCTCAACAGACTTCACATATATTTATTCAATCTGCCAACTGACCGGGAATAGTCTTTGAACAGACACTTGGGACTTAGACACTCTTTGTGACTCTGGAGAGTCTCCATTGAGGAACCTGGATGTTTTCTGGAAGATTCATAGCATTTAGGGTTTCTGAGATTACTTAGTAGCATTTAACAACTGGCTGGGCCTCTAGAATCACACCTTTAAAAAGAAACACAAATTCATATCTGTTCAATTTGGGAGCATTATTGGACATTTGAAAGATTATTTCTGCCAAAGTCACATATTTCTAAACTTATGACAATTTCTGAAGTAATATTCTGATGAGATAAAGGACATTATATTCAGGTGACTTTCTTTAATGGATAGACTTTTTTTTAGGAGAGAACTTTTCATTATTATAAGCAACAGTGACATATAAAAGGTGTAAAACACTTTCTTTCTTTAGTCACTCTATATGTATAATTAATGTAGAGCAAATTATATGGCCCAGTTTAAAGCTTGTTTAAATGCATAGAATTTGAAGTCTAATGCAAAAATAAAATAACTTTTAGATCAGTGTAATGTAATATGTTGATCAATTTTACAGGGGAGTGGTGAATATTTAATTAATCACCTTTTGACAATTATTCACACTGGTCCAAATCAAGGTCTCCATTAAAGCCAAAGAATAGCTTCATTACAAATGACCCATAAAAGTGTCAAGTGTTGGCAGTGAAGACAAGTAATTTCCTTTCCCTTTAAAACCATTAGATCGAATGATGGGGGTGGGGAAGGTGATGAAGTGCATAATAGTGTGATTACAAAGAAAAGCTTAAACAGTAAATTTGACAGGCCGTGTTAGAGTGTGGAGAGGATAAGGATTATAAAGTGTTGGCTCTATACTTTCAAAAAGCTTTTCATTTTAAAAGAGGACAGGAATGAGAGCATTATATTTTTGTCAAACTTTTTTTTCCTCCTGGGGTATTTGCTTATGAATTGTGTCTTCAATAGCTTCTAGTGTTGGAGGTATGTAAATAGAAGAGTAACATTTAGTTTCTTTCCAAATGCCACTCCAGATCACTTTTAGGAAAGAGAGCACAGTTTAAATACACACACATACCCCACTTTTTAAAATAGCCTACACTATTAATTTTAAAGCTTACTATTAGTATCTTTCCTCATGCATTTGGTGGAAATAAGTAGCTAGCTTTCGAAGAGAGACTTGTGCATCGGTTTAATTATTCCATACATTTTAGTGCTTTGCTTTCAGGATTAGGAATAAATTTATCATGAAGGCCCCTTTAAACTTGAGAAAATTCTCCTAGTTAAGTATAAGCCACTCACATCCTACTCAATACATGTCTTAATTGACCAATATATCCCAGGAAAATCTTGACTTTTGTCAGTCTCTGAGTGTCAAGGTGAAGCTTCCTTTTGGTAATATTTAGAATTTTACTAATATGACCCTAGGCAAGTCACTAAATCCCAAACGGGGTCATGAAGAGTCAGGCATGATTGAAATGACTGAACAGCAACAACTAAAGATAAAATGCCCCCTTTTCAAAAAGAACATATAACTTAACTGAAGCATGGGAATGCCAAGAGACTTCTATATCGGCAAATAGTACAAGAGATGGAGAATAAGATGTTTCTTACTTTTCTCATCTTGGGTTATAATTAGTATGACAGTCTTTTATAGGATCTTTCTTCCCTTCCCCCTCCCCATTGCCTTCCCCTTTTGTCCTCCTGAATTTACATAGCTTAAATGCCAATGCTTAGTTTGAGGTAACAATATCAGATCTCAAACACAAATGACTTAATTCTGTTAGTGTAGTAACAAGTATCTTTGACACTTGATTTCAATTATACTTGCAAACAGACTTTTGGTGGCTAATGGCTTTTGAAAGTCCAGTTAATTTGAAAGGGCCATTTTCATTTATTACCGAAAAAGAATCCACAGATACTTATATTTTCAAAAGTTCAACAACTGTTGACCACTGCTACCACATGCTTCTTAAAACTACTTCTTATTCTGTCTTTGATCTTCATTTATTTTAAGATTGGGCATACTAGTTATAGGGGCAAAACAATTCAAGTACCTACTTCTAAAAACTAATGGCTATTGACTTTCATTAGGATTTCTGTGATGTTATCTAACCCTGTAAAGACATTTGCGGTATGCAGTTTACATTGTATCTAGTGATTGTATAATCATTATTGATTTTGCTTGTGTGTAGTACCTATGTCAAACAACCTAATATATTTAAATGGTGATTATTTCAGCAATATATCTATTATTAGATAAAATCAAAGGTAGTTAAATGTGTAGCAGATAGAGTGAAGTGATAACAGAAGGCAAAACTTGTGCCTGTATCTCTGCCCTATTATACAATACAAGGGCAATTCATGGTCTTTAATGATTAACTTCCTAAATCATGTTGAGATTTTGGGCTTGCAAAAGAATGAAGTATGACAGATGGATTAAAAGAATGTTGGTTTAGAAGCCAGAAGCACAGGACTTATGTAAATGCAATACAATTAGATGAATGGCTTTTCAAAGACCATGGGAAATCATTCTGTATTCTTAATTTACTCCTTGTTTTCCAACAAATACTTCTGAAGAGAACGAGAAGTACAGATGCATGATTTCCCAGAGGATAGACTGACTTGGAATCCTGAGAGTATGGATTAACAGAATATCTCACCTCAATAGCAAGTTCCTTTTTTAGCCTAATCTCAGAAGCAGCATGATTAGTGTATTTTTATTAATGATGAAACGCTATCTTATTTATGTGACAGTGTAGTGTAGCTAATCGAAGGCATACATTGGATATCAAAGCAAGCTGCATTTTTTTTCAGGATTTTCCTGTTTTAGTTAATATCATTTGCTCATGAGAGCATTTCTGCCCTGAAAATAAACTTTAATATAACATAAATACATGACAATTTCACATCTGGCAAGGTTGAGTAGCAACAAATAAACTGAGCACATTCAGCTGAGTGGCTGGATGGCTATGGAAGGCTATATATACATTGGAAACAAAAGTAATATGGGTCCAAATCATACCCCTCAAATGAAAATTGAGTATCTGTAGTTATATGCCTACTTTTTTTTTTAAACAGAAAATTTTTTTGTGAAAAAACAAAATCAGCTTTTCCCTCTCCATTTTGCACATCCTTTCAGGTAATGCATGAAAATATTTTACTATTTTCATATTATACTTCATATAATATTTTAAACATTTTCATATTGTTTTTATTCATTGTTGCTTAGACATAGTAAGGTGGTTGAGTGAGGTGAGCACGGCTAAGAAGAAACCATTTGAACACTAGTCTATAGGTACTCTGATAAGGACATTCATTGTTCTTTTATTCACAATTCACACTTTTCCTCTCACTCTCCCAGGCCTTATCATTTCCTTTTTTTTTATTTGGTGTCAGGTATGCCTAGCCTGACCATCGATTTCTATAGAGCACAATCAAAAGGAAGTTGATGATGGAACAATTTCCAGGTGATTTTGATTGGTTAAACAATTGCTCTGGAGAAGTACAATTTATTAAGTAATCAATAAACATTGATGAAGCACCTACTATGTGTCAAGTACTAAACTTAGTACTGGGTATACTATTCCTATTCATAATCTAGTGGAAGAGACAACATGCAAATAAATATATATAAACTACACACACACACACACAAACACACACACACACGCACACACACATACACACACTAAGTAAGAAATAATTAAGAGGTAAAAGGCACTAGAGGAATTGAGAAAGTCTGCCTGTAAAAGATGGGATTTCATTTGGGAATTAAGGAAGCCAGTTGGCAGAGATGAAAAGACAGAACATTCCTGGCATGGAAGATAGCCAGGGAAAATGCCTGGAACCAAGAGATGGAGCATCTGGTTTGTGGAACAGCTAAGAGGCCAATGCCATTGGATGGAAGAGTATGTGGTAGGGAGTAAGGTGTAAGAAGACTGGAAAGGTAGGAAGGGGCTAGATTATAAAAGGCTTTGAATACAAAACAAAGGATTTTATATTTAATCTTTAAGTGATAGTGAATCACTAGAGTTTATTGAGGAGGGTGTGTATTTGTGATGTAATTGGACCTGCACTTCAGAAAAATCATTTTGGTGGCTGAAGGGAGGATGATTGAAGTGGAAAAAGACTTGAGCCAGTCAGGTCCACCAGCAAGTTCTTGCAGTAGTGCAGGTGTGAGGTGATGAGGGCCTGCACCAGAGTGGTGGCAGTGTCAGAGAAGAGAATGGGATAGATATGAGAAATGTTATAGAGATAAAATGAACAGAACTTAACAACAGATGAGATACGGGTGGGAGTGAGAGTTAGTGAGGAGTTGAGGATGACATCTTGGCTGCCAGACTAGGAAGATGGTGTTCCCCTCTATAGTAATAGGGAAAGTAGGAGATGGGGAGGATCTAGGGGGAAAGATAATGGGTTTGATTTTGGGCATGTTGAGTTTAAGATGTCTACTGTAAATGTAGGTTGAGATATCTGAAGCACAGTTAGAGATGCAAGATTAGAGGTCATCAGTGAGGTTGAGACAGGATAGTTAGATTCCAGAATCATCAGCATAGATATGGTAATTAAATCTAAGAAAGCTGATGAAATCACTAAATGAAGTAGTGTAGAGGAATATTTGGGATATTTATGGGTACAAGGAGTAATGTGTATGGTGATCATGCAAAGGAGACTGAGAAGGAACCATCAGATAGGCAGCTAGGTAATTTAACCTCAGTGTTAAGCTGTTACTCAGAATAATCTTTCTCAAGTTTGCCCTTCACTTTCATTATTTGCAAGAATTTCTCCTTTTCAAAGGCAAAAATACCTTCATGTAAAACCTATCACAAGACAGTATCATAGATTTAGATATGGAAGAAAACTTAGAGGTCATTGAGTCCACCTTCTTTATTTTAAAAATGAGGAAACTGAGACCCAGAGAGTTTAAGCAACTTGCCCAAGGTCTCACAGATAATAAGCTCTCTTGACAACCTTGGGGCAGGCACAAGTGACCCTATCTTACAGATGGGGAAGTGAATATTAGAGAACAGTTGCCTATGATTATTCAACTAGTTAGGGGTAAAACCAGGAATACTATTCAATTCAATTTGGCAAACAGTTACTAAGATCCTCTTATAAGCTCAGCCTTGAGGATAGACGGAACTAGAACAGTCCTTTTCCTGAATTAGCTTACATTCTATTAGGGGACACTGAAACTGAAATACTCTGGTCACATAATGAGACGACAGGGTTCATTGGAAAAAACTCTGTTGTTGGGAAAGATTGCAGACAAAAAGAAAAGGGGATGGCAGAGGATGAGATGGATAGACAGTGTCATGGGAACAACAAACATAAACTTGGGACTTTGAAAGATGGTGGAGGGTAGAAGAGCCTGCTGTGCTATGGTCCATGAGGTCACAAAGAATTGGATGAGACCAAATGACTGAACAACAAACAACCGATTTTAGGGAAAATAACTTGTATATGTATGTATGTATGTATGTATGTATGTATGTATGTACGTATGTATATATAATATATATATATATTATATTATATATATATATAAAACACGTATACATAACACTTACAATATAATCTCTAGGGAAAAGAATCTAGTAATTGGGAGAGTAGAATAGACCTCCTTTAGGAGGTGACAACTGAGGTGAAATTTGGAGGAAGGTAGGAATTTCACAAAACAGAGGTGAGGAGGTAATATATTTGAGGCAGGGGAAAAAGTTTATGCAAAGGAATAGATATGGGAAATGAGATGGCATATATGGGAAACAACAAGCAGGCCAGGTTAGCTAAATTATAGAGCATGTAAAGGAGAGTAATTGACAAGAGATTAGGAAAGGAAGCCTGACCAAGATCATGAAGAGCTCTAAACATCATTCTAGAGGCAGAAGGAGCCACTGGAATTTCTTGAACAGAGGAATGATATGGTTAGAAAAGTGCTTGAGGAACATCAATTTGCCACATATCCAGGTCTCTTAAGGCCTAGCCCATTGACTTCTAAGGGATAAATACTAGTGTCAATAGGTTGTCAAAAAGAGATAGGTAAGTGGAGGAAAAACTGCTCTTTTTTGCCCTTTTCCCTGGATTTTCTTTAGGGTCACACTACAGCTTTATTTTAAGTAGGAAAGAAAGAAGGAAAGGAAGAAATGAAGGAAGGAAAGAAGGATAGAAAGAAGGGAAGAAAGAAAGAAAAAGAAAGAAAGAGAAAGAAAGAAGGAAGGAAGGAAGGAAAAAGGAAAGAGAAAGGAATGAAAGAAGAAAAGAAGAAGGAACTAAAGGAAGGAAAGAAGGAAGAAAAAGGAGGAAGGGACAGAAGGAGGAAATAGAGTATTCATGCTTTAGGACATTTGATTTGGCACTCATATTTGTAGGTAAAGATACTAAGAATTTTCCCTTTTCATCAAATTATAGATTACATTTCATGAGCAAATGTTTGTTTCATTTTTTATATATTCTTGAGAAGAGTATGTTGAAATAATTGACAGCTCTTTGGTATGGAGGAAAAAGCATTATAAATAGCATCAATATTACAAGTCAAATCATGTCATTTATGTAGATAACGTTGGCTAGAATTTCAAAAGTCTAAGGGTCTGCAATTTCATCAGTGTGAGTACTTCACCCCTTTCACTGAAGATGACTATTTCCTTCATAATCCATATCTTAGATGACAGTTTTTGAATAATTGTGGTGAAAGAAATTCATCATCTGGTTGTCAACTTTGCTATCATGAGCTTTTCCAAATTTCATTAACCTGGTCCTCAGATAGCATATAGTCAGTCTACTGCCAGGTCACCTCTTAAAGCCTTTTCTACTTGGACTTTTTTTTAATTAAATTTTTTTTCAATCATCAAGCATTTCTTTTCCCCTTCCCACCTCTCTCTCATACTGAAAAAAAGAAAAATAAAATCTTTATAACCAACATGCAGAGTCAAGTAAAAAACAACAACAACAACAATAATAACATTCCCATGTCATGTCCAAAATGAGCACCTCATTATTCTTCTAGAACTTATGCTCCCATGCATAGCCTTTGAGAATCCGTAGTCACTGCCACACTATGTTTAGGTATTATAGTATGGCTAGTAGATCTTATTAGAATGTCCCAATCATAAAAACATTTGATAAAGCATTCAGTTATTCAAAGCATAGCTCTTTGAGGGAGAAAGGTCAATTATTCATCTTTCAATATAACAGAAAGACAGAAGTTAATGTATTAAGGTGCGTGATGTTTATGGAACTCAATGCAGAAGGAAGCCTAGCATATAACATTCAACAGTAAAATTTCTTTGGAGACTATGGCCCATGGCTTCATTGGCTGACTGGGAAGGAAGTAAGAAACCTGAAGAAAGGCAGTTTGGTTTTTATTTACCATTTGGATACACCTTGGAGTCATCATGACATGAGAACAAGTCTCAAAGTCAAGAAGACCTAGGGGAGGGGAAGGGGGAGGGAAGGAGACACTGATGACAATGATTTCCCTTGCCAAGATGGTGAGTGAGGCAGGACCTCACTGGAGCTTTCCCAAATTCCCCTCCAAACAACTTGAAAACCACCTCAGAATAGATCTAGAAGCAGATAGCAGCAGAAAATGTCTATTTCACTGGAGTGGGAGGGGAGGGGGTCTGAAAGGGTCTGTGCAGCAGGCTGCACAGCAGGGAGCCTTCATTCAGGCTCCAATCCCTTGGGGCAATCCACCTGCTAGGCAGGAAGCAAGCCAGCAGTCTGTTCAATAGTGAAGCCCCACCCCTATTGCTGATTGGTAACCCCATCCCTGGGGTGGGCCTGCAGGGAGGAAAAATCCTTTGACAAAGTACAACACTCATTACTATTAAAAACACTAGAAAGCATAGGAATAAACAGAGCTTCCTTTAAAATTACAAGAAATATTTATCTAAATATCTAAAATCTAAATTAAATATCTAAGTATTTATCTAAATTTATCTATATATAAAACCATCAGCAATCATCTGTAATGAGAATAAGCTAGAAGCCTTCTCAATAGGATAAAGCAAGGATGCCCATTATCACCTCTATTATTCTATATTGTACTAGAAATACTAGCTGTAGCAATAAGAGAAGAAAAGGAAATTGAAGGAATTAGGCAATGAGAAAACAAAATTATCAAGCAAAATTATCTTTTCAGATGTTATAACTACAGAATCTTAGAGGGTCAACTATAAAACTAATGGAAATCATTAACAACTTTAGCAAAGTTTCAGGATACAAAATAAACTCACATAAATCATCAGCATTTCTATATATTACCGACAAAGTCCATCAGAGAAATTCCATCTAAAATAACTGTAGATAATATAAAATATTTGGGAATCTACTCACCAAGACAAACCCAGGAATTATACGAACACAATTACAAAACACTTTTCACACAAATAAAGTCAGATTTCACAACTGGAAAAATCTTAATTGCTCATGGGCCGATTGAGTCAATATAATAAAAATGACAATTCTAACTAAATTAATCTATTTATTCAGTTCCATACCAATCAAACTACTAAAAATATTTTATAGAGCTAGAAAAAATAATAACAAAATTGATCTGGAAGAACAAAAGGTCAAGAAAATCAAGGGAATCAATTAAAAAAATGTGAAGGAAGTCTAGCTGTACCAGATCTCAAACTATATTATAAAACAATCTGGTACTGGCTAAGAAACAGAATGGCAGAATAGAAGTACATAATAGATAGTAGTAAATTACCAGAGTAATCTAGTACATGATAAACTCAAATATCCAAGCTTTTGAGACAAAAAACTCATTATTTGACAAAAAAACTGCTGGAAAAACTGGAAAACAGTATGGCAGAAACTAGGTATAGAACAACATCTCACACCATATACCAAGATAAGGTCAAAATGGGTATATGATTTACAGTACATTCCATAAAGGGTAATACCATAAGCAAATTAGGAGAACAGAGAATAGTTTACCCATAAGATCTATGGAAAAGGGAAGAATTTAGTACCAAACAAAATATAGAGAACATTATGAAATGTAAAATAGATAATTTTGATTATACAAAAATTTTAAAAGTTTTTGCACAAACAAAACCAGCGTAATCAAAATTAAAAGGAAAGGAGGAAACTGGGGGAATTTTTTTTTGCTTCAAGTATCTCTCGTAATATCCTCATTTCTCAAATTACAGAGAACTGAGGTGAATTTATAAAAATACAAGTCATTCCCAAATTGATAAATAGTCAAAGGATATGAACAGGCAGAAATAAAAAAAAATTTATAGCCATATAAAAATGCTAATCACTATATAATAAAAATATAATCACTATTGATTAGAGAAATGTAAATCAACACAACTCTTAAGTACCACCTCACACATATCAGATTGGCTAATATGACAAAAAAAGGAAAATGACGGATATTGGAGGGGATGTGGGAAAACTGGGACACTAATCCATTGTTGGTAGAGTTTGAATTGATCCAGCTATTCTGAAGAGCAATTTGGAACTATGCCCAAAGGTCTATAAAATGGTGCATACTCTTTGATCCTGCACTACCACTGCTAGCTAGGTCTATATCCCAAAGAGATTAAAACAAAACAAAACAAAAATGGAAAAGGACCTACTTGTGCAAAAATATTTCTAGCACTTCTTTTTGTGGTGGCTAAGACTTGGAAATTGAGGGGATGCCTGTCAATTGGGGAATGGCTGAACAAATTGTGGTATATGACTGTGTTATAAATAATGACAGACAGGATGATTTCAGAAAAGTCTGGAAAGACGTACATAAACTGATGCAAAGTGAAATGAGCAAAACCAGGAGAATGTTGTACACAGTAACAGCAATATTATATGATGATTAACTGTGAATGACTTAGCTATTCTTAGCAATATGATGATACAAGACAATTCAATGGACTCATGATGAAACATGCTTTCTGCCTCCAGAGGAAGAGCTGATACTGTCTGAATACAGTCTACAGCATACTCTTTTTCTTTCTTTCTTTCTCTTTTTTCTTTCTCTTTCTTTTTATTCCCTTCCTTCTTCCTTTCTTTCTTTTCTTTTATTTGCTTTGCTCCTTCCCTCTCTTTCTTTCTTTCCTTCCATTCCTTTCTTTGTCTCTTTCTTTCTTCCTTCCTCTTTCTTCCTTCCTTTCTCTTTCTTTCTTTCATTCATTCTTTTTTTGTTTGTTTGAGTCCTCTTGTACAAAATGACTAATATAGAAATATGTTACTTGATTGCACATGTATAACCTATATCAGATTGCTTACCATTTCAGGGAGGGGGGAGGAGAGGGAAGGATAGCATTTGGAACTCAATATTTCCAAAAATGTTGAAAATTGTTTTAATGTAATTGAGGAAAAAATAAAATATTATTTTAAAATAATGTTAGAAAAAAAGAAAGAAAAAAAATAATAGCATATCCCAACTTCTATTCAAATTGGCAGGTACGACTACTCTCAGGTAACATGGTAAAAATAGTTAATACAAAACCTTCTCCTAAGAATCTGGTTCACTCTTTCCCACAAACTCACACAGCATCCATGAGAGGAGTAAGCTTAAACTTAGACCGTAATAGTAGAGAGGTCCATGTGTAAGAAATATGTGTGACTAGGTTTAATTCACATCACCTGCTCTGAAAGTCCTTCTCTCTCTCTCTCTGTCTCTGTCTCTGTCTCTGTCTCTCTCTCTCATTCTCTCTTTGTCTCTCTCTCTCTCTCTACCTCATGTAGAACCCTTCAATGCCAAATACACAAGTTTCATTATGGTTAATTTGACTGTGACACTTCATGAAAGTCTTCAATATGCCATAGTCCTACAATCAGTTGAATTCACTTCAGGGAAGTTCACCTTTCTTCTGAGCCATGCTCATTTCAGTCCTGAATTAGACTGGGCAGATAAGGAGAAGTCAGAATGACCGTGTGAGGTTGTATCAGGATCTGAAAGAAGCAGTTTGGTTCTACTATTAGATCATTTATTGACTGTATCTGTAGGCCTAATTCAAAGCAAATTTAAGCCTCTAGGTCAGTCATTTAACTGCTATGATGACAGTTGTGTCTTTTTTATCTCATCACCCAGGTGTTGTAAGGTCACATTGAAAAGAAATATGTTAGGAGGACCTGAGTTCAAATCTGGCATCAGACACATAACACTTACTAGCTGTGTGACCCTGGGCAAGTCACTTAACCCTATTGCCTAGCCAAAAAAAAAGAAAAAAAGAAAAGAAAAGAAATATGTTTACACGTCCGGAACCTTACTTACTAAGAATAGTGACTAAGGTTAAGCAGTCGTTATAAAAATAAATGAGAGGTTGAAATAACATTCTAAGAACAATAGATTATAAGAGAAGAAAAGATATTTGCAGTTAAATAAGTGATATATGGCACACATGTGTGGCACTCAAATTGTGGTCTTTAGAAGCCTATTAACATACAGCCCACAGCTTCGATTGGATTATGAGGGCCACTGGTGGCTTCTGAGGCCTACAGTTAGGGGTTAAGAGATAGTTAGGAAATCCATAAATCAATTCATCTATAATTTGCCTGTGCCTACCTGTGTAAACCAGGAAAAGTTTTATTTATTTATGTAGCTTTGTGTTTATTTTTTCTCATCTTTATTCTTTCTCTCAATGTTAAAAATATAGATCCTTTATAGAAGAAGCACACAGAAGAAAGATAGAAAACATATAAATGCAAGGGAAGCACTGAGAGGATGGAAAAAAAACTAGGAATCCTAATCAATCCATTAATGACTTGGTTGACTTATAAGTCACAATTTTCATACATATGTATAGCCATTTTATAAGTCCTGAATATGATAATACTACTTATTTAAGGTATGATTTGATGTGAATTTGAAGGCCAACTACTTTTAGTTTTTAAAATTTGGTGATGATGTGTTGGTATGGGAGAAAGAGTTGGGGAAAAAGAGGACACAAGAACATTTATATTGATCTCTCTTTGCAGTGGCCACCAGCTAAAAGCAATTGCTATCTACTCAAGTTTTCCTTGGGGACTTTACCCCAGGCTCTCTTCCCCCATCATATTCTGCCTTGTATTTTTGTATGTACATAAGTGTGAGATCTACCTATTAATCTCTAAACTTCTTGAAGTCAGCAATTGCATTTTTTTCCATCTTTATATCCTCAGTGCTCTGTATAAAATAGGTTTAATAAGGATAAGGAGAATCACTAAACCTGTGATTTTGTTGGTATACAGAGTCCTGTGGTGAGGAAATACCCTCTACCAATGTAAGTTGGCACCTTCTTTACAACTTATAGTATTATAGAGTCACCTAAAACACTAAAATATTAAGTTATTTACCTATGGTCACACAGTCAATATGTAAAAGTGGAACTTGAACCCAGGTTTTCCTTACTCCAAGGCTAGCCCTCTATCCACTACACCATGTTGCTTTTTTTTTGTAAATGTTTGCTAAATTGACTTGAATTTTTCAAATAGAAAAAAAAAAGGTTCACATTTTCAGTGCTGTGTTTGGTGGATCTTACTAAAGAAAGTTAGCTGGCCAGAGGAACTAGGGATTTCATTGGAGCCTTAACACATTTGCAGGATCAGAAATAATAGACATGGCATGGCAACCCCCACCCCTCACTCCCTTACCCTGATGAGAGATATTTCCTTGAATCTTGTGAGATGAGTAGTCTATCAATCTAAATTAGCATTTAGAAATATTGATCGGGAGTATTTCTGTTCAGTAATTAAATTGTGGTGTTGAAACCCAGTTAACAAACTAATTCTCCATCAATTAAGTTTTAGCTGAGAATGAAAATCTTGTTTAAATATTACCATTCCCACTTATCTTTCACTATACAATTTAAATCTCACATTAATGTTGTTCCTAAGTGCATAGTATTTCTTATATAATCCATTCAAATCTCTGTTAATGATGCAGTGCTGAAGGACATTTACTTTTGAAAAGTGTTGATAATGGCAATTTTTTTGTGTATCTTTTCGGATTTACTTAGCATTATGTTTCCCACCCCTCTACCCCCACACCAACTCCTGCCATGAGTTGACCCTGACCACTCGGTGGTTATTTCAATACAATTCAAATTATGGTAGGTCCAGCCGAGGTGAAAAGTCACCTAATGGGGGCCCAGGGATGGGCTGCATGTCTGTCATCTGAGGACCGATTCCAAAAGGTTCAACACCAAGAGGCTAGTAACCAAAAGGACAGTTTTATTGAGCAACAAATGAGACTAGAAATTAAGGCTTCAAGGGTTTCAACTTGTGACAAATGGAGGGAAATCCTAGCCTGATAAAATGATGGATGCTTGAAGATTTGAATGACAAAAATGCTAGTTGAGTATTTTATTACTATATAGATGATATATGTTTATTTATGTATGTGTCTATATATGTTTATTCATATATATGTTTTATGTATAGCTATATATGTTCATATATATCTATGTACATTTGTCTGTGTTTATGTCTATGTATAGATACACATGTGCTTCTGTGTGTGCATGTGTATATACATATACATACACACACATACACATACACACACACACAAAAGAAAGAGCACTGGCCCTGAAGGACTTGGGTTCCAATCCTGCCTCCAATGGTTATAATGGAAAAAGCCACATTCTAATTGAATAATACTACAGTTTTCTAAATGCAATAAATCTCATTTTTCCCTTTGTGTGTCCTTAAGCAAGTCACTTAACCTCCCTGGGCCTCAGTTATCCCATATGTAAAATGATGATGGCCTCCAAGGACCCTTCTAACTCTTTATTTCTTGCAGGCATGGCTTATGAGATTGTACTACTCCCCTAACATAAATAGCTAATATTAAAAGCACTAATGCCCAAGTCAACCATAGCCACAATAAGGGAAATTGTTTATTGTTTCTTTCTATAATCTAATGTGAAATGTCTTTTTTGCTTCTTCTCTTGACAGTTTCAGTAGTTAGAATAAATGGTTTTAATTGGGTATTTTAAATTTGAGCCAAATCTCACTTTATCTATTCTGTTTCCTCTTTTCCCTGTTATTAGCCTTCCAATGACTTAATTCTTTAATTTATTTACCATATGCCTGTACAGATACATGTTCTCTATTCTGTGCCTTCTCCTGCATCCATTAGTTGTATAGGGTGATTTCAGGTACGGGATGTGGAAAAAAAAATCATGAAATTTATTACATTTAGAGAACATTTGTATTATATTCAGTTAGAATGTGAGTTTTCTCTTAAAACTTTTTTGTTACATCACATTGTCTTTACATTTCTCTCTTTTGATTTTATTCTTTTTTCAAGCATCTCAAGAAAATCAGAGGCAAATTTGTGTCAGAATTTTTGTGCTAATTCAATATTTATTATTCTATTTGAGGGTAATTAAAAACTCATAAAGAGCCTAAGTTTTATTATTTCAAATTTCATATCTGGCTAGTCCTTAGTGAAGAAAGGTCTCAATCTGAGTCTTGAAAAGAAAAAAGATTTAGTTAATTCCCAAATATATACCTTCCTATGCAGCTAAGCTATTTTTTTAACTTAGAGGTTCATGACATTTTCCCAGGGACAAACATTTGAATATCTAAAGATGTGGTTTTGAGAACAATTTATATACAAAGGCCTTACATTCTTTCTGCATTCGTGTAATTTATATCCCCTCAATATTCATTCATATCACAAACATTATTATGTATAAGACATTTGGGGTACATAAAGAAGAAGAAACCAATCCTGCCCTAAAGGAGATGGCAATCTAGTTTAGAAGATTAGATGTGAACACAAATAATCACAAGACAGCTAGAAGATTAGATGTGAACACAAATAATCACAAGACAGCTACATGATTAAGTGTTAATAAGGAATCCTGTGAAGTGGTCACATTATTTGAATGCACACTGAATATTTATATTGGATGCAACAGATTACTATATTTTACATTTGTAACTTCAAATAGCACTAATTCGAATACATGCAATCACTTCACAGGATTCATTATTTACACTACTCAGAACCTGGATTTATAGTGTAATGGACAACTAGGGTCATGGGGTAGCAATAAAGAAAAGAAGGAAAGTACATTAGAATTTCTCTCCAAATTACTTACTTATATATGTATATAGTGTTCCCTTCTATAGAATATAATCTCCTTAAGGGTAGGGACTGTTTTATTTTTTTATCTTGATATCCCCAGATACCTAGCATAGTGCCTGGGCTATCATATGTGTCTTATAAATGTTTTTTTTTTATTTTTTTGACCAATTAAGTTTAAAATTACTGTTTTATAAAATGAATATTATAATAATAGTATATACCTTTCAGGGTTGTTGTAAGTATCAAATTAATTTTTTTAAAAAATCAATTATTAAGCACTTTGTGCTAGACGCTGTGCTAAATACTGGGGATACAATTTCAAAGAGCTTATATTCTAATAGGAGGAGACAACAGAGGGAGGGAACTATTAGTCAAAGAGTGTTTTGGCTTGGGAAGTCTGAGAGTTGGTGAATGGAATCAATGGATTGATGTGTTCCTTCAAGATGTACTAGTAACATTGACTTGATTACTGGACAATGAGGAGGCAGTAGAAATCAGATAGAAGGAGTAGTTGCATACTTTATGACATAGGAGGAGGATGATGGTAGAGAAATATAATTGGGCAGCAAGGGCCAGCTAAATATAATGAGTTCTCACTAGCAAGGATAACAGAGACCCAGGGTGGGGAGCCAGAGGTTCATTTGGGAAAGAACAGCTGTAGCAACAAAAGGGTGACATGGTGGGAAGACAGCATGAAGCACAATGAGGCTGGGGCTTGCTAGATATGATAAATGCATGTCTAACACTTTAAAACTCTTAAAGTGTTACAAAAATGGAAGCTACTATTATTATGGCAATAGAACACTTGGTAAGGGATGGTGGGGAGGGAGATTGTGCTGTTTGACAGAATTGTGGTTGTTCAGGTGTTTTCAGTCATTCCTGACCCTTCATGAGCCCATTTCGGGTTTTCTTGGCAAAGATACTAGATTGGTTTCCCATTTCTAGCCATGGCATCACCTAGCTGACCCTTGTGACAGAGAGCTACCTATTATTTCAGATTAAAAAATGTCCTAGCAGAGTTCAATTTGGTCCATTAATTCAGTCTACATCAATCAGGCAATAGGGTAGCACAAAGAAAGACATCAAATATATGCCAAATGGAGTTCATTTCTGAGGCAGGAGGATTGAGTAAGTTTAACCAAAGCACAGTAATAAGAAACTTTCATCAGAACATCGTGAATGGGGCAGCTAGGTGGCACAGTGGATAAAGCACTGGCCCTGAAGTCAGGAGGACCTGAGTTCAAATCCAGTCTCAGACCAAACACTTGACACTTACTAGCTGTGTGACCCTGGGCAAGTCACTTAACCCCAATTGCCCTCCCCCAAAAAAGAACATCCTGTGTGTGTGTGTGTGTGTGTGTGTGTGTATTCCACCATGATGGTCTATAGAGGTATATGACAAGTTTTAAAACCATTAGAAGTAGTTTTCACATTTAGAGATGATTTCATATAAACTTCATTCTGTGATTGTTTCCTTCTTTTGGGGGATTCTTTCAAGTGATCTTCTCTTCCCTGGGCCTTCAGGCATGAATTAAGGATATGGTGCGCATAGACTTTCATTGTCATTGATCCACAGAACTCAAATTCAATGGGATATGTTTGAGATCCAGATGCTCCCTGTCTGATGAGGTAGTATTTACCTTTTCTAGTTATAATGACATTAGGAATAATGAATTGCATTTTGAATTATGCATCCAAATTTGAATTGGTTTAAATGAAAAAAAAACTTTATGAATCAAAAAATACATGCCTATTGTTCTGTAGTGAATAATTTTAATCAAAACATCAAAGAACTCTGAGACAGGAGGCAGCATGTGTCAGGAAAGTCAAGCCATTGCCATCACCCCAACAAATAATTCCCCTCATATCCCAAGGGAGATGGTAGAGGTTCTTGAGCTCAGGAGCCCTGAGAAGAGCAGTAGTCTTCAGGTTACTAACTCTTATTCCAAACCTGACCCAGAAGCCATCATCAATGGGAGCAATCTCTGTGTAGAAGGAGCTGACAATCCTCATCACTAGTCCCATTAACTACTGACCAACTTTCACCAGCCAACAGACTAGTAGTGACATTTGACAAATGAGTCAAACCACTACCACCATGGTGACCAGCACCAACTCCTAATGGAGATCACCCAGGATTCTGAGCACAAGATCCCTGTGAATAATAGTACATCCAGACCACTGGCTCTGCTTTTAGTCCAGCCCCAATACCCATCATCCAGGTATAAATTCCCTGTAGAGAAGGGCTAGCCACTTCTACCAATTGCTAACCAACTTTTGTCTATAGGACAGTCTCTCTAGCCTAACTGAAACAGTGAGGCATGCTGAGGGTGAGATAAGAGGCAGCATGTTCTAGGCAAATCAAGCCACTACCACCACCTCCAAACACTAACCAGCTGCCACCAATGTGCCAGTGATGCCATTCTCCCTCCTCAGCAGCCACAGCTTCTGAATATTCAGCAAAGAAAATTATTGCCTTCAAAGTTCTTGGCAAGTTCAAATGCTTTATCATCAGAAATGAACATTGTTTCATCAGTGGAAATAACTAAAGAAGATGTGTCAACATCTGCTTTTCTGGTTCAGGCTAAAAACCATGGGACCTTTCCATCCAATTTGCCTCTTAAATCTATATGTGTTATCCCTTCTAGAAAAAAGAGCTCTTCTAGAGCACTGTTTTTACTTTTCTATTTGTATCTCCAGTGCTCAGCCTAGTGCTTTGCACATAATAAGCACTTAGTTTTTTTTATTAATTAGTTAATTCATTAAATCATTTATTTTCAATCTTCTTTTATGTTTAATTCCATAGGCAGATTTCATGGAGCAGGAAGAGGGAGGGAGGGGACAATAGAGATGATTTAGACCAAGCCTCTAATTATACACATGAAGAAACTGAGGGCCAGAATGATTCAAAGATTGAAAGATTACATAGCTGGGAATGTGTCTGAGCTGGGGTGATAGATCATACATTTTGACCCCTGTCCAAAATATTTTGCACCACATTCACAATGTTTCCTGTTGTCTGCTTTATAATAAAAACTATTTCTGTCATGTCATTTGTTTTCATCTGCTTATATTCATACTTGAATATGTGGTTTTCTTGTGAGATTTTTGAGTTGACACACATAGCCTTTAGCTTTCTTTTTTTGTGCAATAAATGGTTTCCAATGGACTGGATCTTTCAAGTTCAAACTTTGGTAGCATCTCACTATTTTGAATGTCTGTAATGCATGCAAGGATTTCTTAAAAGGACTTTACTAATGCTTTAGCCTGATAGTTAAGGGTGGTCATCTCTACATTGAAGCTTAGAAGGATTCAATGCCTCAGAATAATCTTACGCAAAAGAAATGGTTATGAAAAGTCATGTCATCAACTAATTGCTAAGATAATTTTAAGGAGAATAGTTTCACATTTCAGTTTATTTTTTATCATGATATAGCATTTTGTTGAACAGTATAGCCTCCAATGAATAAGTGAATCAATCAACCAACAATTTATTAGTCACCTACTCTGTACTAGGCACTGTGCTAGGTGCTGCAGACACACATAGAAAAGAGAGACTATTCTTGCCCTCAAGGAGCTTACATTTTACTGAGAGGATATAGCATATTCCCAGGGAAGGGAAAGCAGCTTGGTACTGTGGAAGGGAGACTTATTGGCTCTGGAGGTAGAGAAACTGCTTTTAAATCTAGATTACTAAACATGATCTTCAGCCAATCACTTAATCTCTCTGAGACTCTGTTTCCTTATTTGTAAAATGAAGGCATTAGATAAACACTGAAAATTTTTCCAGCTCTTGATTTATAATCCTATAATGAATAAATACAAGATATGGGCAAGCAATACTCTGCTGATGCATATGTGGCTCATAATATTCCTCTGCTAAATACGTTCTTGTAATAATCATTCATACAAAAAGATACTTATACCTTCCCTAGGGAAAATGCAGTACTCATTACTGATGTAAAGCATTTGAGACAGCCCTCAGTATATCATTCTAGAGTCAGAGTTTTATGAGGAAAAGTATTTTACCCCAAATTAGTGTCAAATTATATGTTGAATGTATCAGAAATGATTACTCCTAATCCTGAACTTCATTGGTCACAATGGATAGACATCAGTTACCTCTCAGTTGAATGTTTAAGAGAGCTGGTTAGAAATGAGAGCAGGGACACAATGAGTACTAAGAACCATTATGATACATCAAACCATATCAGTTTATCAAATTAATAATAACAATAACTAGCATTTACATTGCATTTTAAGGTTTGTGAAATATTTTGTGAATATTATCTCATTTAATCCTCAACAACAACCCTGTGAGGTAGAAGCTGTTGTTATACTCATTTACAAATGAGGAAATTGAGGCTGAAAGAGGTTAAGCAACTTGCTCAGGGATCACATAATTAGTAAGTGTCAGGTACAATATTTGAACTCAAGACTTCTTGACTCCAGGTTCAATACACTCGATGCATCAGACACCTAGCTGCATTAAAAAGACAAATTCATAACAAAACTGCTATGTCAGGACAATGACATAGACACAATTTACCTGGATTTCTGTAGGATATTAATATCCTTGTGAAAAGGATAGGGGCATTAAGGCTAGCTGATAATGGTTATGCAAATTCACATCTGCTTGAATGATTGGTCAAGAACAGGAATGATTAATGGATTGGTGTCAACTTGGAAAGAAGTTGCCAGTAGAGTGCCCTTAGGATCAGTCCTTGACCTGATTTTAATCAACGTTATTATCAATGACTTAGATAAAGGTATAGACATCTGTTATTTATTGTGTATGACACAAAGGAGGATGGAATAGTCAATATATAGGATGGCAGAAGATGTTCAAAAATTTCCAGAAGGATTTTATTGGGGGCAGCTAGGTGGTGCAGTGGGATAGAGCACTGGTCTTGGAGTCAGGAGGACCTAAGTTCAAATCTGGCCTCAGACCAAACACTTGACACTTACTAGCTGTGTGACCCTGGGCAAGTCACTTAACCTCAACTGTCTAAAAATTAAATAATAATAAATAAAATTTTCCAGAAGGGCTGGACAGAATCTAAGAAGTTGAAATTTAATTGACTGCAGGTTCACTATGAACCAATAGTTGACCATAGTCAAATAGTGAATGACATCTTAGGCAATGTAAATTGAAGCTTAACGTACAGAACAAAAGAAGTCATTGCCCCACTGTACTCTGCCTTGGTCATAACATTCTGGATTATTTTAGTCATCTAGGGGCAAGACATTTTAGGAAAGACATTCACCAACTGAAGTATGTTAGGTGAAGATGATTAAAGTGGTGAGTACATTGGAAACTATGCCACATGCCAATGAAGTGAAGGTATAGGACATGTTCACCCTGGAGCAAAGAAGACAGCATGGGACATGATAGTTGTCTCCAAGTATTTGAAAGACTGTCATGTGGAAGAGTTATTTACATTTGTTTTACTTGACCTCAGAAGACAGAACTAGGAACAATGCCTGGGAATTTCAGATAAATAGATTTTTGGCTTGACATGGGAAATAATTAGAATTCTCCACCAGTGGATCAGCTTTGAGAAGCAGGGCATTGCCCATCATTAGAAGTCTTAAAATGGAGAATGAATTAATACTTGTTACGAATGTTTTTGAGGGCATTTCTATTTAACTGGGATTAGATGACATCTGAGGTCCAACAATTCTGGGTTTCTTTAAGTAGGAGCAGGATGAGAATGAAGTATCATTGATAATCAAGTATCATACATTAATTGTGTTCCTAATATGTGATGCCCATTAATAGAAGTTGAAACAGCAGACTGCGGAAAACTGAAAGCAAGGCAGTAGTATAAAGATTATATTAATTAAGGCTAATTATACTATATTATATATGTTACACTAATTAAGGCTATTAGGGATCAAAACTATTATTTTTTTCAATAAAGAAAAAGTGTGACCTGCACACTGAGTCAAGCCAAACTCCATGTGGTATCACATATTTGTAAATTAGTTACTGAATCTTCATGAAAATGACAAAGTCACAGAGAATGGCAAAGAGGGGACCAACAGATAGAAAAGATTTCTTATGGCCTACATACATCAGCTGTGAATTCAGAAGTATCTCTATACAACAGAACTTAGTTTCAAGGAGAAAGGAAATCCACTCCACCGATGAAGCTGAAATTGTCCTTGCCAAGGTCTACAAACCTTTCCCCATCCTGACCTGTACTACTTTGGATACAACCCCCACATATTTATCTCTATAATCTCCAGATAATACCTTTTCTTACAAGAACATATAAGAGCACAACCAATGTTGTCATAAGCCATCTAGTTGGGCATTTGTCTCTGACAGTGATCTATGCTGGATATTTCTGAAAATGGCATAGTGCACCATGGGGGAAATTTCTTCCTGACCCTATATGATGATAAATTCATTCCCTGCAGCATGAGGATTGATATCCCTCACCATTTTTACACTCTTTGATGATACTTCTATCCAATCAATATACTAAACTACCTGTTATCAATGTTAGCAATTTCACTAAGGAAAATTGCTTAACAAATAACCTTTTGTATATTTCATGCTGATGGGCTTTAACATTATTGTGACTATGCTTAATGCTTTTAAAAAAGAAATAGCATCATATTTTATTAGCTTCCTACATATAATTAATTATTTATAATAATATACAACATCCATCTTCTTCTTCTACTGTTCCATTACAAGTTAAATCATCTAAATGGTCTCTTTGGACATTTTTGATGTTCTATTTTGCGCATTCATTATTATTACAGTAGATTATTACCCAACGTACCAACTAATTTTCATATGCACACTCATACCACTAAAAGTAAGGAAGCAAATTTGGATGAGAAGCTGAATGAACAGATAGATTACTGTACAACACTTTGTAATTCATCTGGTATTGATTTACTGTGGCTATTTCTGAATTCTCCACAACTCAGTATAATTAGATACTAGTACAGGCCTTAGGAGAGAAACTACTAAGTTGCCAACAGCCATGCTGACTTAGGAGGTTTTGGATATGATGCAGATTTATAGCTCTAATCAATTCAGTAAATCCTCATACCTTCCTATATTTCTCAGATACTGGTAAACTGATCTAAAAGTAATTGAGTTACTTGGTTACTTCTCTCTCTCTCTCTCTCTCTCTCTCTCTCTCTCTCTCTCTCTCTTTCTGTCTCTCTCTCTCTCTCCACACACACACACACACACACACACACACACATTTGTGTGTGCATATATAAATATATACAGAGAGAGAGAGAGAGAGTACAGTATGTGTTCAGGGAAAACTAGTACCTCTGGTGTGAGGGCTGCCTTTTTCAGGGCTTTTCTACATTTAGGGTCCACCTGATTCACTCAACTCTCACCTGTGGCTCCAAGAAGCTGTAACATGTATAGTGGTCACACCTGAGTAAACTGTTTTGGCATATGGGCAAAACCAGGTTGAGGGTAACTGAGGGGTCTCAAACCGATCAGTGAGTCAGGTGGTGTCCACTCCAAGCATGTGAAGACTTCCCCCAGCACAATGGGTGGATGAGAATAATTTGTTCCAATGGCCATGAAGGCACCTGAAGCAGGTGCTGTGGGGCACTTAGAGCTTAGTCAAACGTTGAAGACACCAAGGTCATTCAGTGCATCCTAAGCTGTCACTAGTCATCATTGGACTCCAATGACCCTGGAAGAGAGAGTGAGGTTGATGACTTTGCCAAGTTCAGCATCACTGAAATACAATTTATGCACGTGTCAAAAAGATATCACCCATACCATTTTACCATTTTTACCTACCTCAAAGTCCTGTGGCAACAGTCAAGTGACAAAGCAGTAGCTGAGGATGCTCTGGGAGTTGTAGTCACAACTCTGCACACAGGCAGCCCAGGCCATAAGGTCATTTTCTCATGGCACTGAAGCAGCCTTGAGATTCAGCAGCCCCTTGGGTGCCTGAGCAACCTATTTTAAGGACTATATTGCTCACCTCCTGGCATGAGAAAGGGTCCAGAAAGGGTGTGCTAAAGTTGTCTGCTTCACCCAACCCTGGCCTGCTTACTAAGGCAGGCAGAGATCCTACCCTACAGGTGAAACAAACAAAAAAATATACAAAACCTTTTACAAAGATGACCCCATTCACTATTGGTACATGGAATGTGTGCATGCTTATGGACAACATGAAATCCAGCAGACCTGAAAGATGAACAGCTCTTGTGAGAGAACTCAGCAGGTTTCACATCCAAATAGCAATCCTAAGTGAAACAAGGCTGGCAAATTAAGGTCAGCTTACCAAAGTTCGAACTTGATACATGTTTTTTTTTTTTTTTCTGGAGTGGCTACACTGAAGGGGAGCCCCTTGAAACTGGTCTAGGTTTTGCAATAAAAACTAATCTAGTCAACAAGCTTGTATGCCTATCAAAAGGAGTAAATTACAGACTCATGACAACGTGATTGTCACTTGCAGGAAAGTGCCATGTCATTATCATCAGAGTGTACGCTCCCATTGTGACAAACCCTGGAAAGGTCAAAAGAAAATTTTATGAAGACTCGGAGACCATCATCAATGTGCAGAAAGAGGACAAGCTTATAATTCTGCAAGAGTTTTCAATTTTAATTTTAATTTTTTTAATGCAAGAGTAGGTACAGACTATCAGACATGGCAGTGAGTTCTTAGCAGGAATGGAGTAAGAAATAGTAACAGCAATGGTCACTTACTCTTGAAGACCTGTGCATCTCATGACCTTTTCATCACCAATACCATCTTCCATTTACCTTCTATGCAATAAAACTTTATGGATGTACCTTCACAGTAAACACTGGCATTTAATAGACCATATTATTATAAGGAGAAAAGACAGGCAGAATGTGAGAGTGACAAAGGTGATGTGTGGTACAGAGTGCTGGACCAATCATAGACTTATCATCTCCAAGCTAAATATTTGCATTCAACAAAAGTGGTGGACCCAAGGCAAGAAGAGTACCAGAAGACTTACTGTCAACAGATGAGAGTGTTTCTCTGTTTCTCCCAGTAGGAACAATTTGTTGCTAACTTGGAGGGAAGATTGAGCCAACACACAGTTGGTAACAGTGGAGAAAAAAGGAAGTGGGCAGCTTTCAGAGATATGGTGTACAACACGGCATTTTCTCATCTGGGCCAGAAAACTTGCAAACATCAAAATTGGTTTGATTAAAATGTTGGGGAAATTCAGAAGCTGATAGACAAAAGAACTCTACAGGTTAATCAGCAGGATAGTCCATCTGTCTCTAAAAAGGCAGGATGCAATTCCATCAAAAGTAAAGTGCAAGTAAAGCTTAGAAATACAGGATTATTGGCTCAGTAAGAAGGCAGGTGAAATTCAGTTTTACACTGATAGTAACAATCCAAAGCATTTTTATGCTACCCTGAAGGCTATTTATGGGCCAAAGACATACGGTGCATCTCAGTGCACTACTCAGTGCTGATGGAGACACATTGATTAATGATATGACCATATGGCCATCTCACTTGACTGAGAAATGGGTTGAACACTTCCATAGCACTCTCAACAGACCATCATCAATCAATGCTGAAGCCACTGACCAAATACCTCAGGTTGAGGTCAACCCCTCTCTAGCCAAAATTTCCAACTGAAAAAGATTTTGAATGCCATTGAATGCTTCTCATATAGCAAAGTGCCTGGGACTGATTCTATTTCAGCTAAGACTTATAAAACAGGAGATCTATTGCTCATATGAAAACTGACTAAAATTTTCCGTTTTATATGTGAAGAGAAGCTTATCCTCTAGGAGTTCAAGGATGCCTCTATTGTCTATCTCTATAAGAGTTAAGGAAAATATATTATCCTGTGACAATCACAGGGGTTCTATTAATCATTACTGGCAAGATTATTGCCAGAGTCCTCCTTAATAGGCTGAACCTTCACCTGGAAGAGGATCATCTATCTGAGAGCCAGTGTGGCTTCAGAAAGGGCTGAGGAACAGTCAATATGATGTTAGTGGTACAACAATTTCAGAAGAAATGCCAGGAGCAGAACAGAAGTCTGTACATAGTGTTCATCAATCTGACCAAGGCCTTTGAAACTGTCAGTCATGAGGGCTTCTGGGAAATTATACCCAAATTTGGTTGCCCACAGAAGTTCATCAGTACTATATTTTAACTTCATGACAACATTCTTGCACAGGTTCTGGATAACGGACAATGCTCTCATACTTTCCCAATCACCAGTGGAGTGAAGCAAAGATGCATGCTTTCTCCTATGCTTTTTAGCATGATATTTTCAGCAATGTTATCAGATACCTTCAACAAGGATGAAACAGCATCAAGGTCAGCCGAAGGTGAATTAAATAATAAAATAAATAAACTTGAAAAGGCTACAAGTCAAGACTAAAGTGGAGGGAGAGTTGGTGCATGATTATTTTTGGTTGTTTTCTGATGATTGTGTACTCAATGCAGCCTCTCAGCCTGAGATGCAACAAAGTATGGATTAGTTCTCTGTTACTTGTGCTAATTTTGGCCTAAATTAATACCAAGAAAATACAGGTCCTCCTCCAGCCACCATCCATACATGGAATCATTAGTTATAGCAAATAGAAAAATTTTTGAATATTGTGGAGAAGTTCACTTACCTTGGCAGTATACTTTCTAGGGATGTACACATTGACAATGGGATTGATGCATACATTGCCAGAGCTAGCTTAGCGTTTGGGAGGCTCCAAAGAAAAGTTTAGGAGAGAAGAGGTATTACACCGAATATGAAACTGAAGGTCTACAGAATTTGTGCTGACCTCTTTGTTGCACACCTATGAAATCTGGACAGTCTATCAGCACCATGCTGGGAAACTGAATTATTGTCTTGGGAAGAGTCTGAAGATCACCTGAAAAAATAAAGTACCAGACACTGAAGTCTTTTCTCAAACTGAATGGCCAAGCATTCAAACTCTATTGCAAAGAGTGCAACTCTAATAGGCTGGCGACATTGTTTGAATGCCAAATGTATTTTTGCCTAAAAGGGTATGGAGAACTCACACAAGGCAAGCACTCAGATGGAGGTCAGAAGAAGTCATACAAAGACACTCTCAGGGCCTCTCTGAAGAATTTTGGAAATGATTGTGTGACATGGGAGACACTGGCAAAGGAATGCCCAGCATGGCGTGCCCACATCTTAAGAAGGTGCTGTGCTTTAGGAGCAAAGCAAAATTGCAGTAGCTTAAAAGAAACATGAGAAGCACAGATTTAGAGCCATCTCCACTCCAAATGTTCATGTGGACTATTTGTGCATGACTTGTGGTAGAGACTTCTGAGCTTGTATTGATCTGATCAGCCACAGTTGGACACATAGTGATGTCATTTTGGTCCTCTTTGAGAAAGAAGGACTGTGTGTGTGTGTGTGTGTGTGTGTGTGTGTGTGTGTGTGTGTGTAAAAGGCCTATGATTTTATGTGTTTTGGGTATTCCCTCAACCAAGGATCACAATCAACTAACATTTTAGCATTACTAATAATTATAACTCATATGACTCCTATTTATCTAGTACTTTAAGGATTATAAAGAACTTTCCTCACATCAACCCTGTGATTTAAGTAGCACAAATGTTATTGTGCCTATTTTACAGATAAAGATACTAAGGTTTGGGAGGTTGTGACTTAGCTATGGTTTTGTAACTAGTAAGGGTTTAATTTAAGTAATTTAGGATTCAAATCCATGTTAGACCCCAAATCTAAGCATCTTTTCATTATGTCATATGACTTTCAGCAGAACATCTTAATCAGCTGTGTGACTACAGGATTTGTCACCCAGTGCTCAATCTTCTGGGGAAGAGATTCTATATTAAAAACTTTTCTTTATAAGCTATGTGACCCTGGGCAAGTCACTTAACCCCAATTGCCTCCAAAAAAGAGAAAATAAAAGAAAAAACTCATCTAGGCTAATGCTTGGATGAAAGACATAAAGAGAATCACTGGGCCCCTATACAAAAAGTTTCTAGCTTGGTAGGTCTGACAGAGCTTGTGTCTTACTGGCATACCCTTCAAGACTCCAGGGCTACCACTCTTCTACATCATCATTACATTATTAACAATTTAGCAATTAATATTTAGTGCAAGTCTCCTATTTCTCAGACACTGCTCAGTGCTAGGGATAAAAAGAAAATGAATGAAAGAATATTCTCAAGAAGATTGAATTCTTGATTAAATCATAATAAATATAATTTTCAAGGCATTCCTATTTTTCATTGATTGATATGATTTTGTAGGCCAAAGGAGCCTTTAATTTACTAGTTTTTTATTTGGAAAATTAATTCAAATACCACCCAAATAATTTTTCTATAGTATTGTACGTTGAGAATCTAATATGGCTCCAGGTTAAGGAAGATTATTCCACGTCTGATGTAGATATTGTTATTGACATTGATCTATATCTATATTGGACATATAACTATATCTTCATTAGACCTGTGACTTCATTTGTTTAGGCAGCTCCCAATAAGGAAATACCTTTAGCTATGTGGATTGACACCTGCTCTGCAATTTATAGTACAAATGGTATGTGTCTGAGTCAGGATTTGAATCCAGCACTTCAAGACTCTAACAATAGGGCTCTGTCTCTGTCTCTCTCTCCCTCTTTGCATCTCTCTCTTTCTCCCTCTCTTCTTCATAGATAGATACATAAATACATATGTATGTGATTGTATTTACATTATCATTTACATTTTATTTTAGCATCTTTTCCGTATTTTAACTATTATGCATTTACCTAATGTTCTCATTGATCTGTAAGCCATATTAATTCTATAAGAGGATATTCCCTAAATCTGAGTGAACTATGAACACTAAGAAAGGCTCATTAGAATTTCTGAGGAGAGTTAGGAATAATGCCAGGGGTATAGAGGAAAGAAGATGGACTTAGTGTCAGAGAACCTAGGCTTGAATCAAGGCTTTCCCAGGGTCATATATTTGGCAATGTCAGGGTGGGGGTAAGGTTTGAACTTACATCCTTCGACTGCAGAGTCGGGGAGATTATTTGAACCTTCTAACTCAATAACTAGTGCTCTTGCCATTGTACCAAGCTAGTGCTGAGGTCCCTTCCAGCTTGAAATCTATGACCATAAATAAAAATAAATTCCAGATGTAAAGCACCTTTTCAGGTCCCAATGGAGGTTTACATTTGAAGTTAATTGGTACCATTCTGAACCACCTTTCATTAGCCACTGCTAATGCAATCAGAGCACAAGGATATCATAAGAACTAGAAAAACCAAGTAATTCATGTCTATTTATTCAAAATAGATTCAGATCATTTTAGAGGACTGTATTCTTATGAGATGGCTTTACTGTTTGGGAATTCAGACAGAAACATTTAGACTTGGAATTTCAATCAGTTGTTAAAAATTTGGTTGGATGTTTTCTATTACACATTTTTAGCTTAATATATAATTAGAAAATGCCAGTCTTTGGGAAATGGAGATTCTTTCCCCTCCTAATTCACATGTAAGCCTCTTTGCTTCCTAGAATTCTGATGAAAAATTCCATAGAGCCCCAACCAGCATTTGCAAACACCAAACATCAATCACCCAATCATCAAGTATTGATTAAGTACTTTCCATGAGCTCAGCATCATAATTCACATGACATTCATTGGTTTATTAAAAGAAAATCCTTTACAGGCATGACTCATCTCTTTGCTCACATCTCTCTAATAAAGTTAAATTTGCTACATTTTGTGCTTGATGAGTACAATTTCTTAGGACAATTGAATATAAATGTTATGCTGATACAAACTACTAGTTTGAAGAATGTTAGTGAGAGGATCTCCAATAGAGAGTCACAGAGTTTCACTTATAGCTTGGAAATCAATAAATCAGTTCATATGTATTGAGACCATACTATGGTTAGGACACTTTAGATTATAAAAGGAAGTATAAAATATCTTCCCTGACTTCCAGTCACTGAGACCTAAGTACTAATTTTGCCTCCTGGAGCAAACTTCACAAGAGATTCCTAGAGCAGGCCATATGAAACATGACTTCAAGTCAATGTTTTTAATACAAATTTAGTTGAGCACTACGGAGGGGCCCACAACACAGCACAGTTGGAAGGGACCCCAAGGCATCTGTAGGCCATTTCTAGGAAAAGTGCCATTTGGAGAGGCAGGGTAAACAAGAGCCAAATCAGGAAGTTCACTAGTTATTAATCTTAATTACTTTTATTCTGAAGAAAAGGGAACAAGTGCTATCATCACACCTTCTTTCTTTGAGTACCTGGGGCAAAACCCTGATTTCCTTGAACTAGTTTTATCTTAGGGCTGATGTGATATAAACTACTGAAAAAAAAAATTAATAACAATGGAAGATTTTAAATATCAGTTCAGGAAAATAGTAGAACAATCATCACAAGGGAACAGATTGTTAATTGCCAAATATTTTATTATAGGTAATAATTTCTCTAGGAGTTCACAAATGAGAGATCATTTTAGTGTCATGTGGTTAAAATAAGGGTTTCACAGAGGAAGGGGGATTTGGATAGGTCTTGAATAAGGATATTTATACTTCAGGTGGAGGTTGAAATTCCTTTCAATTCACAGATTTTGTGAGTTTGATTTGACTAGATGTTAGAGTGAGGGAGGGGTTTACATATATAGGGAACATTCTAAGTCAAAGCTCAGAAGTAGAGAACTACATGATAGGTTCAAGGGACCCTGAGTAAACCATTTTGATGTGCCTGTTTGAGGGGAATAGTTTATGCAGGAGGAATGGTTACCTAATTTGGTAATCTAGGTACGAAATAGGTCATCAAAGCTGGAAGAGACCTTAGAGGACATTAAATCTAACCCTTTCATTCAACATATGAGGGAACCAAGATTCAGAGAGAGTGATTAATGTGCCAAAAGGCACAGATGGTAAGTGACAGTCATCTTATTTCATATGTCTGCATTCTTAATTCAGTCTTTTTCCCTTTTATGCTTTCTCACTATCTTTACATTGGGAACATAGTCACAGAATTATCTAATCAGATTTTCTTAAAGATATTAGAGACAATTTTGTCCAACCCTCTCTAACAATTGTTAACCTCTCTTAATAGGTGTGTGACCAAAAACTTCCAGGAGCCAAGAAGGCAGAATAAATTGTAACCCTCCCATATTCACCTCCAAACAACCATAAAATAGTGCCCCCAAACAAATTCTGGAACAGCGGAACCAGGAAAAAGATGGAGTGAAACAATCTTTTAGCCCAAGAAACTTGGAAGATAGGCAAGAAAGGTTTGTCTCACTCAGGCAAAAGGGGAGCATATGCCAGGAAAGGAAGTGTCCCAGCATGCCCCACCTCAGCAAACCAGTGGGAGATCCTGAGCCCCAGTGTGGTGGAGCAAGCATACACCAACACCAAGACCTGCCACGTGCCCTAGCATAGCCAGGGGAACCAACAGACCCCAGCTCTGAGAACCATTGCGTGCTTCAGCATAGCCCTGGACAGACATCCTCCAGTGGCCAGACCTCCATATGCTTCATATCTGGGCAATATGGAGGGGCCCCAGACCCTTAGACCCAGTTGGAAGGGACCCCAAGGCATCTGTAGGCTAATTCTGGGAAAAGTGACATTTGGAGAGGCCAGACTTCCATGTGCTTCAGTATAGCTCCAGAGAAATGCAGAAACACCCCACCAGGCCTCAGCATGCACCAAACACCACCACTAGGACCCCAACTCAGCACCAGGTAAGCTGCCAGACACCTATGGCCTCCAGTAGCACCAGCCATCCCACATCCCACCTCCTCAGCATAGTACCAGATACAAAGGTCACCCATGGGCCTCAGGGCAACATCAGTGCACAACCAAGTAAATAGCCAGGGCCTGCAGCCACTGGCACAAGAAACCTAAGATCCTTCTACCCTGGGAGCACAGATCAGATTTAAAAGAAAGGAAAAAGGAAAAAGAAAGAAAAAAGACCAAAACCAAAAAAGATGAGCAAAATACAACAACAACAAAAGAATCTGACCATAGAAAGGAAAGACCAAGAAACAAACTCATAACAGGGCAGCAATGTTAAAATACCTATGAGCAAAACCCTAAAGAAAAATGGCAAGTAGTCTCAAAAGCCCAGAAAGAACTCATAGAAGACCTCAAAAAGGAGCTTAAAATCATATAAGAGAAATAGAAGAAAAAATGGCAGAAGATATGAGAATGATGCAAGAGAATTATGAAAAAAAGAATCAACAGCTTGAAAAACTGCTTAAAAAGTAGAATGGGCCAAACGGAAAAGGAGATACAAAAGTTCACTGAAGAAACAGTTCCTTAAAGAGTATAATTGCTCAAATAGAAAGAAAGTACAGAAACTCATTAAGGAAAATGACACCTTAAAAGTTAGAAAGGGGCAAGGTGAAGCTAAAGACTTTGGGAGACATCAAGAATCGATCAAATTCAAAAGAATGAAAAAAAAATGGAAGAAAATGTAAAATACCTCATAAAAAACTGACCTGGAAAACAGATGTAGTAAAGACAATATCAGAATCATTTGACTACCTGAAAGCCCTAATCAAAAGGAGGACCTGGACAGCTTCTTTTAAGAAATTAAGAAGGAAACTGCCCAATGTCCTGGAACCAGAGAGCAAAATAGGCATTGAAAGAATCCACCTAACACCACAGGAAAGAGATCCCAAAATTAAAACTCCAAGGAACATTATAACCAAATTTCAGAACTATGAGGTCAAGGAAGAAATACTATAAGTGGTCAAAAAGAAGCAATTTCAATATCAGAGAGCCACGATCAGTATTGCACAGGACTTGGCAGCTGCAACATTAAAGAATCAGAGGTCATGGAACATAATATTCCAGAAGGCAAAGGAGCTAGGACTACAACCAAAAATAGTTTAGCCAGCAAAATTAAACATAATACATAAAGGGGGAAAATGGTCATTCAATGAAATAGAAGGATTTCAAGCTTTCATAAGGAGAAGACCAGAAGTAAACCAAAAATTTGACCTTCTGTATCAAGACCCAAGAGAAGCATAAACAGGCAAAAAGGGAAAACAAAACATAAGGGATTCAAGAGAGCTAAACTATTTGCATCCCTCCATAGGAAGATGATACTTATAATTCTTAAAAATTGTATCACTTATAGTACAGCTAGAAGGAATATACATAGACAGAGGTTACAGGTATAAGATAGATTTGAAGGAATGACAAAAAATATTAAGGGATGAGAAATAGGAGTACAATGGGTGCAGAAGGAGGGGAGAGGAAGAATAGGGTAAATCTTTTCACATGAAAAGATACTAAAGATTTATTACAGTGGAGGGGAGGAGGGAAGGGTGGGCGATGAGCATTGCTTGAACCTTACTCTCATCAGTATTGGCTTAAAGAGGGAATCACGTACCCAATCAATTGAATATAGAATGTAGTTGAGTATAGAAGTTTATCTTACCCAAAAAAAGAAGGAGGGGAAGAAATCAAGTAAGGGAGTGGGGGAATGAGGACTGACAGAAGGGAGGGCAAATCAGGGGAGGTGGTAGACAGAAGTGAACCACTGGTGACAGGGAGAAGGTGAAAGGAGAGAGAGGACAGACAGGAGGAAGAATAGGATAGAGGGAAATCAACTATGAATGACTCAGCTCTTCTCAGCAACACAATAATCCAAGACAAGTACAAAGAACTCATGATGGAAAATGCTATCCACAACCAGATAAAGAGTTGATGGACTCTGAATGCAGATTGAAGCATATTTTTTCACTTAGTTTATTCTTTCTCATGCTTTTTTCCCCTTTTGATCTGTTTCTTCTTTCCCAAGTGTGACTGATGTGAAAATAATTTTACATGATAGCACATGTATAAGCTATAATCAGACTACCTACCATTTTTTCAGAAGAGGGGAGAGGAGGCAGGGAGAGAGAAAAATTTGGAAATCAAAATCTTATGAAAATGAATGCTAACACTTTTCTTGACGTGTAACTGGCCATGTCCTTGTCACCCTCTTACTAAAGGTAATGTAATTTTGAAAAAGATTAATAACAATATTCTAGATTTCACGTATCATTTTTATTTATTAATATATTTCAATATTTCAGAGGGGTTGATTATATTTAAGTTTATGACATATCTTAAAATAATCATTGCTAGAATTCCACACAAGGGAATAGGAACTATTAGGATTCAGCAGTAGACACTATTTCACCTCTTCAGTATGTTTCCTATCTTGATGACCTCCTGTTTTAACTAATAAGATTTCTAACATACATAATGTAATTCCATCTTTGGAGTGAGATTTGGGTAACTATTTTGTTGGATAATAGCAAAATAAGAGTGGTCTGAGGAGTGTTTCTAACTTGTTATAATGATTTGGTTTTTCTTTTTCTTTATTCAATGGCAGGGGGAGGGTTGGGAGGGAAAAATACTTGAGAATTAAAAAAAAAAATAATTACCAAAAAATTACCTCTGATCAATAGCTTTTTTAAAAAGTAACAAAAGTGTCACGTGTATTTTCTGTTCCCTTTATGGGTTCTTTTTCTTCTGTGTGTTTTTATGGACATTGTGGCTATAACAATAATAGTTATTATTATTATCATCACATACTATGTGTATTGTTCAATTTCTTCACTCTGTTATTTTATGTAAGCATTCTAATCTGACTTTGTATTCTTCATATTTTTTCATTTCTTTTTTCCAGACCTGGTAGGAACCTCTAAATGGAAAAAAAAAATCCCTCTGCCAATGCAACTGTTCTATAACTTTCATCCATAGAGAACTTTCTGAGGCACTGAAAGGTTAAGGTCACACAGTTAGTACATGTCGGAAGCAGTACCATCTATGATCTTTTCATTAGGGATAGAAGGTGAGAGTCTTCCCATCTTTTGTAATATTTTGAAAGCCAATCTCTGTAAAATGATGTTCTTTCCATATATTTGGTTACATTCAGTCATTTTTCCACATTTCATTTTCATAAGATCAAGAGCTAGAAGGGAAACTATAGATCATCTAATACATTTCCCTCATTTTACTGACAAAACTGAGTCTCAGAGAGATGACGTTGTTCACCTGAGGTCACAAAGATGTCAAGTAGCAAAACTGGGATTCAAATCAGGTCTTTTGGCATCAAACCCCCTACACCATTTCCGTATATAATTTGACAGAGAATGAGTTGGTAGAGTCTGAATTCAATGGCTTCATTACCATTCCTCACGAGACTTAATTGACAGGGATTTGAGCAGTTCTGATCTTTTTCAGAAATGTTTGTTTCCTTCCTCTCAGTTTCATTTACAACACTCTCAGATCAATTTACCTTAGCCAGAACTCACCCCATGCCTTTTTCAGGATTGTTTTTCCCTCATTTGCTCTTTCCTGTTTGTCTAGTATAATGTTGACTATGAGTTATTAATCACAAAGAAGCTGGTGAGTCAAAGGAGTTGTCATTGATTCCTGATTAGCGGTTTTAAAAGAGGTACCCATACACTCACTTCCAGCTGGAATTTTAAAATACTGGGTATTTCAAAAACTACTCATGCTCTAAATATAGATTGAAAATCTTTAATATTTGTGCATTATATCTACCAGCTGCTCAGAGAAAGACAAACTACTTTGTTTTTCCTTAATGTAAAAAAAAACTATTTAAATAAAAATTATTTTAAGACACTTAAAAATGAAATTGCTTATCATCATCATCATCATCATTGTTGTTGATGTTGTTATTAACCATTCCATAATGCTCTAGAAAAAAAGATTTTCTGAGGTTGCTTTTAAAAGAGTTTCTTTTCTTCCACATGCAAAGTGGATGGCTTTTTTATTGAATCTACCCCTTACATCTCAACTGAATCATTGAGATAATATTGATATACACTTGAGAGGATAGTTTAAAAATGGCATATCTTAATAGGAGGCCTTCATGATTCTATTTATAACATTCATTGGGCAGACCATTGAATTTTTTAAAAGAACTTTCTTTTAACTAAGGAGAACCAACTAAAATCCACAGACTGCCCATTTGTGGCCCTTTGTTTTGTATTTAATCTTTAATCTTTTAAGGTCCTTCTTTTTTTTAAGCCAGTCTCCCTCATTCAGCTCAGATTCAAGAGCAATAGCTAGGCTGTGCACATTTGAAGAAGCAGGCCTGCCTGCATAAACAAAATAGTCAAACAATAAGGGCCCTGGTTTGCACAACAGCAGGATTCTGTCAATGAAGTGAAGCTTAATGTTATTAAACAATAATTAAGCACTTGAAGTGCAGTCTTTTACTCTTGCTAATCTTGGTGACTGTTTACATGCTACTGTTTGTTAAATGGCAAAGTTTATTGATTTGGCAAATTCAGTGCCACATTGTGTATTTCCATTCAGACTGTGTTCCTACATGTGGTTCAGCATTTTTAAATGTCAACTGCAAAGTATTATTGATCTGTAATTAAAAGTGTAGGGAAAAATTAGCATAGAAGAAGTTTATGGTCATTAGTACAACTACTGTTAGGCAATTATTTAGCTTGTTTTAACATTTATTTTCTTTCCTGGTATTGACATACTGTATGGTGCTGGCCAGAACATTTCATTTTGCTAAAAAGGAAAGATCAACACATGCTGATAACCTCAAATTCAGTATGGGTATTTGCTTGTCAGTTTGTCCGTTCCTTAAGGAAAGGTCTCTATGCGTGCTCTGCATACTATGTGAGGAATTGGAAAAAAGGAACATGAACATTTTAATGAAACCAAGTGACATTAATATATTCTTTTCCTAAATCAAATTAAATGTGTTTTTCTACTTTTCCAACCTAGATGAGGAAAATAAAAATAGGATCTGGAAGACAGTACTATGGGATGAAGCTCATTATATTTCCATTTTGTTGGAACTTTTACACTTTGAAAAGGGAACAATCAACCAACAGGCACCTGTTAGATAGCCAACATTGAACACTCAGCAGGATAAGTGTCAAAAGCAGTCTGCAAAGAACCTAGGGTTTGAAATCAGAAGACTGAGGTTTGAACTCTGACTCTTTACCTGTGTGGCCCTGGGCAAGTCATTTCATTTCTCTGGTTTTTGGTTCCTTCTCTAATGACAAGTGGGTGAGACAAGATGATATCTAACATCCCTTCTAGTTCTAAGTGTCTATGTGAACCCACTTAAGTGCCAGATATTATCTGTAAGCACAGTATTATTTATTTAAAGACAGAGGCAATGACTGCTCTGAGTTGGAGGGGCAGAATATGGATAGGAAAAAGGGACATCACTTTAAGAAGAGGGAGAAGAGAATGGAAAACGTCTTCCCCAATAGATAAGTTGTTAAAAGAATAGTGAGGTATTTATCAAGGGTCTACTACACAGGAGGCAAAACTGCTAGGCTCTGGGTAGCTATGGACATGAGTACAAAGAATCTAATACTCTCTACTCAATACGAGCTTACATTCTAACAGGGGAGATAATTAGTTGTTGAAAAAGGAAATGAGTTGCTTCACAAGATAGTCTAATCTCTGTCACTTGAAATGTTCAAAAGGCTGAATAAACAGCTTCAGGAATGGTATAGAATAGTTTCCTACATTGACTAGGGTCTCAGTCCAGATGACCTTTAAGATCTTTTCCAGCTCTAAGGTTTATGAGTATCATGTATAACAGAAGTGACAGTTTGATAAATAGATCAATTGCCATTTCTGGGACTCAGAACATGTTGGAGGGAATGAATGAGAAGCAAGTTCTAAGTGTGAAGACCAAGTACAACCTTTAAGAGCTTAGGTAGGGGTTGAGAGAAAAATACTCAGGAGGACAACACTGACATGATCAGCTAGGTTTGTAGTTTATACATGGTTATGGGGTACAAAGGATTGATAGTAGCCAGCTAGAATAATCAAGCAGCATGGCCTACCTAGGCAGTGTTGTCAAGGTAAGCAGATGGAGATAGACATTTGAGGCATCAAGGAACTGGACACAAGGACCTTGAAAAGACAGACTGTGCAATTGTTACAAAGGAGAGTTGTGAAGAAAGACTAGACACAAAACTGACCTGATACTGAGAAATATTAAATTTGGGACCCTTATGCTCCTTGTGAATTCCTAGACTGCAGGGCAAAATGTGGTGAAACTAGGGCACTGAGGACAAGGATGGCCTGGAGGGACAAAAGTAAACAGGTAAATTTGACAGCAGCAAAGATATAGTAAAAATTGAAAGTGAGCCTCACACAAAGGGCAATGGAAAAACAAGTGGCAGGTGTGATCATGCTGCAACATATATAATGAGAAACTTAAAAGAGGAGGCATTAATGATATCAGGAAAATGAGGAAAGGTTAGTAAACGGTTGGTCATAGAGAGGGGACAGGAGTTAAAATATGATCAGCCCACATGTTCATTTTTGTGATTTCAGGAGAAAGTGAAGGATGTTTTCAGGTCATTGGACTAGCTTCTTGTGTTGAATTTACGGGAAGACATGTACAAGAAACAATCTGGGTAGGCAAGCATGGATAAGTTGTAATCTGCATCACTGGTGGGAAAAAAAAACTTTCAAATGAATTAGATCACAGCTACATTTGAGAATGGGTAGCCATTATATTTTTAACAGGTGAGTAATTGGGGGAATGAGTACCCAGAAAAGATAAGAAGGGATAGGGTCCAGAATACGTTTAGAGGGGGCAAGTTTTAGAGATGAAAGAAACATTTTCTGAAATAATATGGAAAGAGGAGAGATAGGTATAATAACATTAGTATGTACATCAGAAATAAGGGGATAAAATAAACACTCATGCTAGATGTAGTGAAAGGTACTACAATTATACATTTTCATTTTCTTCCTATCTTATAATTTCTGGGTACACATAGTTTCTGAAGGTGAAAATTTCAGTTGCTTATACCAAGACATAGTCATAGTGAAGATGGAGGAGTATTAGAGACTGATATGTTGGTAGTGGACTGTTATCAGTTTACAGATTCATGCACAGGTATTAGGTTAGAATTTTAAAGGCTTTATCAGTGCATCTCAAATATAAATCTATAATAAACTTTGGCAAGAAAATCTAGAGTTTCATCAAGGTTAAAATAAAGGATTAAGAAAGTTAAGGAAAAAGCAGTAAATGAAATCATTGCTTTTGAAGAAGGCAGGAGAGACTGCCTTGCTATTCACAAACAGGTCCAAAGCTGAGTGTAGTGATAAGTCATTAAAGAAAGAAGATGCCTAATTAGAGGCAGAATAATTGAAAGCATGCTAATGTGTAAGGGCAGCTGTTTACATTTAATATATTTTTTATTTTTTTTCAGTGAAGCTGAGTTTTGGCAAACAATTCATTTTCATTTGGTTGGTTAGCTTTGCCTTAGATTATTATTGTTATTTTTAACAATAGTAAAAAAATCCTCAACCAAATGTCAGCCACATTAAAGCAAAACCTATTGCTTGACATAGAGAGATCTTATAGCTATCCCTTAATTTCTTTTCTTCTACACATCCTGTCACAGAATTCTTGAAAATATTTTGCCTGTTCTTGGAATCTTAGGAATCTAATTTAATCTTCTTTAACTTTTAATTATTAGCTTATACTAAGTAATTTCCAACATTATTCATCCTACTTCTCTGATATGATTGGTGGAACAGCTTAGCATTATTCTTCTTTGGTAGCAATTGGTTTGGAGATAAGATAAATCATTGTTAAAATTTCTGTGTCTTAGGAACTCTAAAGCTTTTAGTGAGTAGTTGAGTACAAAATGTAATAAAATTTGTTTTTACATGGTATACTTGTCCAAGTAGAGAGGTAGTATGGTGTAATGCAGCAGTTGTCAAAGTAAGATCTGAAAATTCCTGGAGGTCTCCAAGACCCTTTCAGGGATTTTAAGAGGTCGAACCCATTTTCATAAAAATATGAAGATGATTTGATTTCTAATATAATAAATATCAACAGATATGACTCATATAAATAAAAGCTTCTTGGGGATGGGTCCTCAATCGTTTTTAAGAGTGCAAAAGGGTCCTGAGGCAAAAAAAAAAGATTTGAGAATCATTGGTATAATTTATAGAAATAATTGCTTTTGAAATCATAAGAATTCAGTTTAATTACTTCCTATAATATATATGGATCTTGTGACCCTGGGCAAGTCACGTAACCTCCTAAGGCTCTAGGCAGCTCTATAATAAGTTGTAGACAATGTGTTCAACTGCACTGATAGAGAGCATTTCCTCAAGCATGGATTCCTTATACCAATGAAATCACAGATCTGGTCACTCTTCTTATACTCGTTAAAAACAACTCTCTGCAGGGCACTGAGGACATAAAGACAGAAAATGAGGCAATCATTGACATAATAAACTTACAGTCTTCAATGTAGCATTTATGCACATACAAATATGATACAAGGCAGAATGTTATAGGGGAGATGGAGAGCTCTAGGCGAAGTACTCAAGGAAAATCTGAGAGAGAAACTTTTAGTTTTTAGTTGATGGCTACTGCCAAAGAAGGTACAATTTAAATACCCTTCAACTCTTTCTCCCCAACCCCCTCTTCCATACCGATACATCACCAGCAAATTTTTTAAAAATAAAATTGACCAAATTTACAATAAACCACACACATATACATAATTAATATAATAATATTTGGGGTTTTGTGAAATGATGTTAATATAACTGATATATCTTACAAGGTTTTCCTTAAACTATTACTTGTTACTCAACCAACTGTTAGTATATTGGCCAAGGTTCTTAGTCACTCTATCCACTCTCCTAGAACTTCTCTTTCCTTTGTGCATTTTTTATATTTCTTCTGTGCATTTCTTCTATAGAGGTCTAACCCACATTTAACATTTGGAGAAAGAATGGAGATGAGAAAAAAATAAATGCAATGATAATTTTAAAAAAAATAACTAAGTTCACAGGTAGGCACATGCAAATTACAGATGAATTGATTTATGGACTTCCAAACCATTTCTTTACCCTTGACTGTGACCCTCAGAAGCTGCCAGGATAATCAAGTAGAAGCTATAGACTCCACGTGAATAGTCCTCCAAGGATCAAAATTTGCATCTCCTCTATGTTACTCTACATGTCACTTATGCAACTGCCAATATATTTTTGTTCTCTTAGGAGTTTTTGTTCTTGGCATGTCTCAACAAATTATGATATTTTAGAGAGCATAGGGGAAACATTGGGGAGAGGTGCTTATGAATTGTTGTAACCACAGTAAATATAACCATTGCTTAACCCTAACCACCACGCTAACTAAGTGAGGTTCTAGACATGCAAATATGTATCTTTTTTGTATGTGTAGGGTGATTGACTTACCCAGGGTCATACAGCTAGTAAGCATCAAATGTCTGATCTGAGACCTGATTTGCACTCAAGTCCTCCTGACTCCAGGGCCAGTGCTCCATTCACTGTGCCACCTAGCTGCCCCAAACATATGTCTTTTTAATGTGTACCTTATAAAATGTAGATGATGAGATGAAAAAAAAAGAGGCAACAGCCATAATAGCAGTAATATGGCTGACCTAGAGATTCAGGCTTTCTTTGAATCAGACCTAGAAATCAAGTTCCACTCACCCTCTATTGACTGGCAAATAGCAGGACTGACCTACCCTCTTCAGACCCACGTGAGACCTCGCAAGATCACTCTGACTTTGACTTCTGTCCATCTTGCCAGGCTAACTCCAAACTCAAATGTCCAGGTCTCAGAAGAAAAGAGGCCATCACCTAAGGGAATTTGCCTTATTATAGAATTATAGTATATTCAAGATCCTTTTTGAAGTATCACAGTCAAACTAACAAGAATGAAACTTTGGTATTTGGCATTAAAGTCAGGTTCACAATAGTTACATTTTTAAGGCACCATGTTTTCAATTCTGGTAGGATCAGTATACCGATGAAATCACAGGTCCAGTCTCTATCTGTATACTTGCTCAAATATGCCTTATGGCAACAGGCCACAACTATGGAATTGTAAAAAGAGCTCAGTAGGTAGTGGTAAAGGCTTTGTTTCTTTTGAGCAAATCTGGAGTTTCATTTGGAATACAAACAACTGGTAGGAGTGATTCAATCATTTAATAGTGTTTGTGCTTTAGAGATTTCTATCTGAACAAGGTGAGGCTTTGGCAGAGAATTAACAGAGCATTTCACCATCTTTTTCAGAAAAAGAAATAAGATTGCCATGATATTACCAAAGGGGAAATGGAGACTGTGAGAATGAAGAGATTACTTTTAGGTAAGGAGATCTCACTGGTCAAGTAAATCACTAAGTCATTGATATAAGAAAGATGCCATTATTCTCATGGGGGGAGGATTAAATGATAACTTAGCCGCAAAATTGTTAAAAAGCTTTGCCCCCAATATGACAATGATTCTCTTTTCTTTTTGCCATGGAAAACCATGTCCAACTCCAATTAAAGAAAAATGCCATCTGATTTTTCATCTACCTTCTTTATGTCATGTAAATTTAAAGGCACCAGGTAGAAAGACATCTTTAAGAGGATGTTGAAAATGAAACATATAAATCCATACCTAGGTGCCTGGGTGGGAATTTCCTGCTTTTTTGGTAAGGAAGTATTTGCTATTTATTTTTTAATCTGTGGGCTATCAGATCTATGCTTGATATTAACACAGGAGAGCCCTTAATCCTTTCAAGATTGGTAATTGAGTCTAATTGAGTCCCTGGAAACTTTGATTGAAGGAAGAGGGTGTCTATTGGATAACTCTTTAAAATAATAGGTCTTTCTTGATCTGCCAAGGTATTATTTTAATAATAGGATGGCTTTTCATATGTACAACTTCCTAGGACATTTAAAAGTTATAACTGATTCCCTTAGCTAATTAGCCATCCTATAAATGGAATTTTCCACTGAATACTTTTTTACTTAGCCTACAAAGCCATGTGAGTTTCAAGACAGAAAAGGTCTAATAATGGAATATATTGAATCTTAAGACTTAGTTGTTTATAGAGGGTTGAGGAATTGAATTCAAAATGTGTCTCTTTACATAGGCCTTTGATGTAGTCTAAATCAATTCCTTTGATTGGTGCAGTTATCAAAAATCATCTAGTGTTATGCACAGAAAGATCTTTAAGCTCCCAGCTCCTCCACAAATTTCATTGTGATGAAATGACACCTGTTGAAAATGCCTGGGTATGATTGTTGATATGACTGTACAAAGAGGCAGTTTTCTGCATATTTTGTCAGAAACTCAGATAAAAAAAAAGAAAAAAAAATATTGCTTACCACTAAAGAAATAGATGATTAGAATGAATGCAGCAGGGTCTTAGGCAAAATTGTGGAAGCCACAACCTCCTCTTTTGGTGTTCTTTCACCGCTATTGAAATGCCTACTATGCATGCTCTGCCTTCTACAACCTGTAGGCCTCAGTATTTTTTCATGCTCCTCTCAAACTACCTTCTTTCATTAGGGAATGATTCTCTTTATCAAAATGTCCATTTGGTGTCTTTATAGTTAGGGTATGTTGATATTTAAAAACTGTAATGACAGTATTCTAGAATACCATGTCCTTTTAAGTAAAGCAAGGTAGGTGGGAGGCACTATCTAAGGGACAAGCCACCAAAAAGAACCTGGAAAGTTAGGAAACATTGGTAACCTAACCATGATCAATCAATGAGCTCAGGATATTGTCTTCAAATATATCTTACAAATTAGTTCAAAGCTAGAGGTGACCTATAGAAAGATATCTAAATCCATGGCTTTACTAGTGTGGCTGGCTCATAGTGGGGGTGGAGCAAAACTGGCCCATAATCATCTTAGTGTAATATGTGGCTAGGTTGGGGGGGCAGCGGAGATACTCAATGCTGCCATAAAATACCGAAGCTTTGAGTTAGATAGTTAGAATAGAAACGTCAATTCATCCATATTCCCTGTAGATGGCCAATGAATGTCTTTCAAGGGAGTTAAGACAAGAAAGAGAGACATAAATGGATCAAGATCAAGGGCCAGGCTTTTAGAGAAAGAAGCCAAAGACATCCTTGAGAATGGGGAGAGGGTAACTTCCGAGTCAATACAGAATGATCCACTGATGGGCGAGGGAGTAGGGGAGGTAGGAAGATCATTGGAAAAGAAAACAGGGAAATGCCCTCCTAATTCAGAAAGCCATGAGCCAGGGACAGGAATTAAACCACATAGGACAATAACAGAGTAGAAACATGGCCTTTACCAAAAGGATGGGGGAAGGAGGAGAGTTCCAGAGGTTGAGACAACATTAAGATTCAGATCCTGAGCAGGTTCTGTAAGGTATTGGTTTAGGAATGTTGACCTACAGAGTACCTTTAATGAGGTAGTCACCTCTTGCTCATTTTCTCCCACCCCTGGGGACTCAATTTTTGAGTTGAAGGATAGTTCAAAAGGGGGTGCTATAGAAGGAAAAGGGACCCCTGGATGTGTGACCCAAAAATTATGTCACACAGAAACCAATTTTTGACTTTAATGTCTAAAGCTGGAATTAGAAATCTATACTCTGTGAAAGTATTCACTTAAGTGGCTGGCTCATAGTGGGGGTGGATCATGAGATTTTTCTTTTTCAACTTTTTTTAAAGATTCATTTTGAAAAATCTCAACATAACATTGAATAAATTAAACAGAAAAAGGAATTTTTCACCACACATTTTTATCAAGACCAGTGAGACTTTAGTGAAGAGGGTACATCAATGTCAGCAGTATCTCTTTAGCTTGGGAACCTAGAAAAAGCCAGCACTGCTAGCAGAAAGGGGGGACAGCCCTGCCATGTTAATTCTTTTCTACTTAGTCAATTTGTCATAAAAGCCTGTTCTCAAAGGCAAAACTTTGGGAAAAACAAAAACAAAAACAAACTTATTCATACTGAGTGGTAAATTACTGATGAGTCTTAGGTACCATGTCAGATATCGCATTGCATCCCACAGTTAGTTCCTTCCCCATAGGAGGTTTTCAAGCAGCATTTGTTCAATAAAGGCATAAAATGAATTTAAACGCTAGATGTGAAAGAATGAAATTTTAATTGTTGAATTTCCTTTGTCAGGATATGGAGAGGGCATTTTGGAATGCAGAGCTATATATCCCACTAGTGTGGAGAGTTGTTACTAGGTCCTAGGATCCTAGAATCATCAGAAATGTCATGTTATTTTTCAAATATAATTTTAAAAATATAGCCTACTTTCATCTATCTGTGGTATCAATTGGGAGAGCAAGAACAATGGACATAAAGGAAATACGTACATAGTTATTTTGGTCTGCCAATTTCCGCAAGGCAGGAGTGACAATAAAATGATGGGAAGGAAAAGGATGTAAAGAAATTAAAGGGAGCAGCTAGGTGGCATAGTGAGTAAAGCTCTGGCCCTAGAGTCAGAAGGACCTAAGTTCAAATCCAGCCTCAGACACATGACCCTTACTAGTTGTGTGACCCTGGGCAAGTCACTTAACCCCAATTACCTCACCAAAAAAGGAAAAAAAGAAACTGGAAAGCTCAGAAGTAGTAAAATACAAGAACCAAGAGCATATCCAGGGGTGGGGAACCTGCAGCCTTAATGACACATGTGGCCCTCTAGATCCTCAAGACCTTTGACTGAATCTAAATTTCATAGAACAAGATCACACCGGTCACTATATTCTCCAAAAATTCCCTTTTTTCCCCCTAGGGAAAGACCATGATGGAATACTATTTACTAAATGTATTTTCCTCTATTTATCCTCTTGTTTTGTTACCCATGTTATTGAAAAGTAAGCTGGGTGTGTATGTGAGTGTGTGTGTGTGTGTGTGTGTGTGTGTGTGTGTGTGCATGTGTTTAGGGAAAGACTTGAGCAGATGTGAGGACAATTAGTTCCCACAAACTCCTCTGCAAATACTTTTCTTAGATGTGAACTCTACGTATGTATTTTCTCTAAGGTGCATGGTGGAGAGAGATCTCCCTAAAACCTCTCATCATCTCAGAAAATTTAATTGTGTTATCCCACAATTGTAAATGAAAATGGAGAAGAGATGTAAAGTCATTGAAGAAATGTACCCTTTAGGATCAGAAATAAGCTTTTTTTCCTAGAGAAATTTAAGAGCTACTGAGACTTCTGTGTCCTGGAGTCACCAAAGCTTTTGATGGTTTAAACAGGTTTCTTTGTATTTTGCTTGCTTATTTCCTTTATCTTGTGATATAATCCCATTCACATGTTTATTAATGATCTTCACAGATTTTGTATAAATTATTACATTTCTGTATGTGATATTGAGGCAACGCTATGAAAACACCTATTTCATAGTAAAGTTTTCTATATAAATTACCAAATGATTGCAATGAAAAATACATTCATTTTCTAAGACCAGAATTCATAAATGCTGGATCCCATGTAAATAAAAATATGTCAAGATTTTCTTTCAGCACTAGCATATTAAAATCTCACAGCAATTATTGCAATTATTACCCACATTATAAATTTCTGAATGACTTTCCAAGTTGATACATGGTTTGTTTCTGTATTTAATTGTCATATTTCATGCATTCAGAAGCTCTAGTCATGTTGATATACTCTTTGTATATTTATAAACTGTTCATGATAAGGATCTAAAATGTTAAAAAGTATATCAAATAACAATTATTTAATAAACATTAATATTATATTAATACTATGATTAATTACTATACTAATTACAAATTAGAATAACAATATATCTTGATGCTATAAATGGCTCAACAATGCATTTAATAAAAATTAATAAAATGACTTTTGGATCTCCTCCTCACCTACAAGCTCAATAACCAACTCTGCTCCAAATACCTTTCTCTTTTAATGTTGGTAAGATCTTATGAAGTCAATGAGAAAATCACAGGGCGTTCCTAAAATCTTAGAGCAGTTACAAGCTGTTTAAGCTACTAAAGTTTAAAACTGAACTAAGGATTTGGGACAACTTGTATATTTGTTTCTCACAAACTATGACTCTTAGGTTAGTGGGAGATGTTCTTTTATTATTTCCCCTGCAAATGAAACAACAATAAATCAACCTTGGCCTTAGATTATGCCAAGAACATTTCAGTTCAGACGAGTATGATTTTCCAGGAAGTTAAAGTATTGTGAAAAAGTGAAACCAGTGGACTAAATGGAAATAGTCCCATAATTTTATTGGCGAGGCTGCTGTAACATTTGCTGTCTGAGTGCAAACATGAAGTTTAAATGAAATAGGGGGCAAAATAGACACCATTTACCATGACACTATAAAATGAATTATAAGTTCTGACCCTAAGAAGGGGCTGAAGGGGCTGCCCTATGGACTTCAGACACTCTTCGAAGATAATCACCTGGCCCCTTCAATTCTTCTCTGCCTTTATAGTTGCATAAAATAATTATCAATGGATAATTTAGCACCTGTACCACCACTTGCAGGTTTTCTACCACTTGTCTTGGACAATTCTTCATGTTGACCATAATTATTTAATTTGTGATCAGAATAAGATGGAAAAAGGTGGAATCTACAAGGGAAACATGGCAGCAGATTTCAACTTAGCATTTAAAAAATAGACACCAGGATGGCTGTTGAGAAACAGATATACTAACTAAAGTTTCTAGGTCAAAAGGTTTCCATCCCTTAGATCTTTAACCAGATGATACATATATCTAAACAGCATGAAAATGTGGCCTAGACAGTTTTGTAGGTTCATTTTCCCATCGAAGGAGTGGTGATTTGAAAATTAAATAATTTTTGGACATTGAAATTTGAGGAAGCTTTTCCTCAGCCACTGGATTCCACTGAACCTTCAATCAATACACAGTCAGAATCACCAGGGAGCCTCAATGCAACTAGGGGAATCATTTATTCCATTCATTTAGAATGCCTTGGTTTTAATCCACTTAGCAAGAACATGATTGCCAATGGTCCACCTTTTCCAGTTTGTGTACTCCTTCCTACTGATTTCATTTTTGTAGGGATATAGAAAATTACTGCTCTGTACGTGTGTTAAGCACTTTTGTAAATCTCTTTGAACTATATCCTGTCACTTTAGTAAAACTCTGTGTGTGTGTGTGTGTACAAGGAAAATATCATTAGAAGTACTTCCACTGTAATAGTAACCTTTCCATAGACTTTCCAACTTGTCTGGGTTTCCTTGAAGGTCGATTGGGTTTTCAACTCTGTTATCTGCTAGGCGTTTGATGGAGTGGTCCAGATAACAGAGGAGAGAGCAAAGGAAAAAGAATTTTTTGAAGATCAAAAGTGGCTGTTCATTTTGTTATCTGACCCTATCTGTTGTCATAGTAACAGGTTTCTTTTAACCTCTGCCATCAGATGATTTGTCTTTATCTGTTATGAATTCTACTTTGACTGAGTAGCTGTTGGTACAGCATAAAGTAATTTTTTTTTCAGTCTCCAGCTGCAGTGCTTTATAGAGAAGGGAAACAGAAATTTAATTCCCATGTTAGAAAGGATTTAAATTACTTTCTCAATTTAATTGTTATCTTAATTTAGAAAGAAATAAAACCAACACACGTACACACAACCAGGTACACACACTTCCTTTTTTGGGTCTATGAAATATGAAGCAATGCTGTTTAGGAGTGGAATGAATTAACATGTTGTCTTCCTCATCATAATGACAGGTTTAATCTTAATTTATGAAAATGAAGAAGAAGAAGATGATGGTGTGTGAAATAATATAAACTAATATTTGGGGTGGAATTTTGACTCTACTGTTAATTCCTTTTTTAAACAAAGCTTCCAGTAAACTGGATTTCTAGACAGGCTGTTTCTCCTGATTGTGAAATCATCACTATAAGTGAGAGGGTACCAGAAAACTGCTAAATGAATTTCAGTTGCAAGGGAGAGATGGCCTCAGAAATAAAGATCTAACTTTTTTTTCCCCCTGAGAAATAGAACAATGTATGAATCCTTTATCTGAAGAAATTGAGATTAATGACTGAGATGTTGCCTTTGGCATCATCTTACGTCTATGTAAGTCCACTGGAAAAGAGTCACATCAAGTCCTATTTATTGAGACAAGACTGAGACCCCATTTGTTAGGTTTTTCTGCTGTGTCACATGACATAATTTTAGCCCTATTACCCTGACAAATTAAAGCCCTAAATAGCAATACTGGAGCCTGGGTCAAGCAACCTAAAATATATCTAAGGCCCACAGCACCAAAGGTGTCTTCAAATCAACTTTTTATACAAATCCATTAACTGTCAGATAGAGGAGCAGATACCAATAGGAGAGAAGTTGAATCTCAGTACTCAAGATCTCATTATAGGGAAAGACCCCATTGTAGGGTCAGGGCTGTAAAGACAAAGACCTGGGATACCACCCTGTGAACAAAGACCCTGGTGCACTTTAGGCTGCTTCAGGGAAGGCTACCACTAGAGGAAAGTGCAAGTTAGGTCTATCTGAGGCAGGAGCTTACCTGAAATATAACATATGGGGGAAGGTAGAATGAGGTAGGAGAGAAAGTGTGTCTTCTGGTAGCTGTTTATATTAACTAATTGTTCTTACTAACTAGAGATATTGTAAAATAAACTACCTTAGAGTCAGAAAGATCTGTTTCTAGTGTGGCACATGTAAGCTTTGTGAACATGGGCAACTCACTAAACCTTTCATTGCCCTAACACTTTAAGACTGTAAGTTACAGAAGACTTACAGATCTGTATCTTTGGAGGAAATTTCCACATTGGGAGTCCCCTAAAATCACGAAATCACAGGATTGGGAAAGAAAAATTCTTTTTGCTAATTTGATGCTAAGCTTAGTTGTTTCTCCCTACTAATGGAGTATAAATACTATGAATGCTCTCAAAATTTCAGTCCCATAAGATAAAGCTCTGGTCACCCAGCCCTAGTTATGACTTTATATGTAGCCTGCTATCCCACCCCACCCTGAAAAAGAAAAGGTAAATATGTTTACATAGTTAGCTTTAGGTTGTAAGGCTTGGACAATGATGCTGTAATTTTCATAGTTAAAACTTACAGAAAGAAATTTTCTACAACTTCAAGTCTGTATCAGTATCAGTTCTTGTGAAAATTGAGATTTAATCATCTCATTCCTTGCAAGGCTACACCCAGGACTTCCTCTCCTATAACCTAGAAACCTCCTCATCCTGGAAGCTCACGCCAGCCCTGGAATTCATGGATTGGAAGTACCGTGAACCCCTTAGATCTCTTCCTCTGATTGAATGACTCCTCCCAGAATCTCCATTTAAGGAGAGTGCCTTGGCCAGCCATATATTATTCCTCTCCAGGCTGCACTCCCTATTTTCTCTATAAGGTTCCCCAGTTTCAAGCACTTACACTCTTCGATTCAGGTTTCCTCTGATGTGTCATCTTCTCTGATTAGACTGTAAACTCCTTGAGGGCAGGGACTCTCTTCTTATATTAGTATTCCCAGCCTTTAGCCCAGTGCCTGGAAAGTAGCTTAATAACTTCTTCTCTGACTGAATAATTTATTTAAATATCACATTTGGAGGGTGGGGGTGGTTAATACCATAATGAAATTTCTACAAATTAACTATGTTGGCAGTGTACCTGAAAGGGACTTTAGAGGTCACTCCTTCATTTTACAGATGAGGAAACTGAGACCTAAAAAGAAGTGGTTTGCTCAAATTCAGGGAAAGGGTTAGATTCAGAATTTAGTTCTTCAAATCCCATTTTCTTTCCTTGACACTACCTGCCCTCCAGGCTTTTTCCTTAACTCCAAGGATTTAAAGCTATTGATTAATCAATTGGTCAATCAGTAAATATTTATTACATAACTACTATCCACTTTTAAATTTTGTCTCTATCCTAAGATTTTTTCTTAGCTGTTTCATATCCTTGATTGCTTTTCATTCTTCCTACTCTACAGTTTTTAAGATTTTTTCTCATTTCTAGCCTATGAAATACCTTTTTTCCTTCAAGACACAGCTCAAGTACTAGCTCCTATACAAAGCTTTCCCTGATCCTCCAACTGCTCCTGCCCTCCCTGTCTTTTTTTTTATATTTGTTTGTATTTATTCTGTATATACTTATATATGTATTTGTTGCTTGCCCTATTCAAATGTAAGCTACTTGAGAGTAGAGATTGTTTCATTCTTTATTTTATTTCCCTATGGAATAATCAGATTGATTCTGTCTTTTTTTATTGATCAGTTAATTGATTTTGATACAGTTAATTAATTTTGTCCTGTAATTGCCTAAGTCATGATTCTTTGTCTCTAAACTTAGTTCAGAATTCAACTGACCTGTAATAAGTTAAGAAATCCAGTTCTCTTGTTTATCACTGTTCTATTCTTGTGTCAAAGAAATTGATTGCCCATAAAAGAGGCAGGTGGACATTAAAGAGTCTGGTCTAGTATCTTTACACCACCAAGCTATCCTTCAAAGATGTCTTCAAAGATCCAAAGAAATCTAGTCCGCTATCTCTAACCTTGCAGGTGGACTCAAACAATGAACATTACTTAGTCACAGAAGTGAAGGAGGGGGTGGTTGTTAGCTCCTTATTCCCAATTTCCAACCAATCATGTTGTCCCCACCCCCATGATGCTATCTACTCTGCAACCAATTACATTTTTTCCCACCTATCCAACTCTATTCTTTGTTCTCGTACTTCACAAAACTATATGATGCCTAGTAAGCCCTACCTTGAGGTCTTTGGTCATTGAAAAAGGTCATTGACCCAATTTATTGGTTATCACTAGCTTAACTACCAAAGTGATCATGTTTAGACCATTGCCTTTCAGTTACCTTAATTTTCAAATGTAATACTTGCTGCCCAGGACAGTGCCTGTCACATACTATACACTTAATAAAATACTTATTGATTGACATTAAATTTCTCATTAGACCAATAAAAATGAGTTCCCACCCAATGAAACAATTGCAGGGGTTTTTTTTTTGCATTTTCTACCCCAAAAGCCTTAATATAACCTTTACAAAATAGAGCTTCAATAAGGTACAAAAACTTATGTAGAAAATACACATGATAAGAAGAATTCTTAAGTCTTTCAAAGTTATTTGTTTTTTACAATATTGTTGTTATAGATAAATTGTTCTGGTTGTGCTCATTTCACTATACATAGGTTCATATAATTTATCTCAGGTTTCTCTGAAACCATTTTCTTTGTCATTTCTTTTGGCATGATAATATTTCATTATATTCATATATCATTACTTGTTCTTTTTTTAAATTAAAAAATACTTTACCAATTACTGACCATTTCCTTAATTTTCTGTTCCTTTCTAGCATAAAAAGAACTGCTACAAATATTTTTATACATTTAAGCTCTTTTTCTCTTTCTTCAAAATAAAGAAAATATATGTGCTATTAAACAATACAACAATCCTTTGATTTTGGGGGAAATGGGCATGTTCTTTTATTTATTTTTTTTTAATTATTTTTTCATATTACTTTAGTATTTGAAAAGCACTTTCACATACATTATTCTTACAATAACCCCATAAGGTAAATTGTCTAGATATTATTATCCCCATTTTATACATGAGAATTGACTTAGTCATCTATCACACAACTAGAAGATGTCAGAAGCAAGATTCAAACTAGGGTCCCTTCTCATTTGAAGCTCTGAACTTTTTCACTACAGAGTACTGTCTGTCTTAGTTTTCAAAGAAACAATTTATTTTATTTTATGGAAGACTTTTTTCAAATGACAGTAGATATTCTCAGTTTGGAGGTAAATTGGAATCTCCCAACCACAAACTAGCTTGATGATTTTTACTGACTGGACTAGGTGAGTCCTTATTTAAAAAAAAATAAAATAAAACAAAATATGAAAATTAAACCAACAACAGGTTTGATTATTATTTTGACTGAGCTGAATGGCAGAGTACATCAAAACAGTCTAACTGGTCTTGTGGACACAACTTGACATTAATTCTGAAGTCTTGGATTATATTTATTCAGGCATGCTGAGATTGCTAGTTTCTAAGGGTAAAAGAAATAGATATGCATATGTATCCATTTCTTTACTATTTATGTATACCATTTATTGAAGGATATGTAGCTACATATACATAATTTAAATGAACTTATTAAACATTTAGAACATTAAACACTTTTTTCAATAATACCCTTTAAACATTCTATATTTGAACAAACTAAAAATCTAGATTGTTTTCCTTTATTCTGTGAATCAGTTGCCCTTCTGGGGTTAAAAATTTAAAAAAAAAGATAGAAACATGAAGTAATATATTCTGGCTTACCTAGTCTTAGATCCCCGGCAAGCAAAAAGGAAGTATGTGCCTGTGGAAAAAAAATGGAGATGGAAAAGGATTTTATGAATTTCCAAAGGCTGAGAAAATTGGTTGCCTGTGAAAGGTGGTGATTTAAGGTACTGGAAACAAACCTCTTTGTTGTGCAGGTTTCTCAAAGGCAATGGAAGGTTACTTCCTCAGTTAAATTATAATCAATCAGATTGAAGTCAGGATCCTGTATTATGATTTTTTGGAGCCCCAATAATGACTAGCACAAGGTTTTAAACTTACATATTTCCATGTTATTGCCCCCTCTGGAATATAATCTCCTTGAGGTCAGGGACTGCTAAACTTTTTTATTATTATTATTTCCTGCACCAAGCACATAGTAGGAACTTAATTAATGCTTGTAGATTGTTTTGTAATAAAAATGTGTTGATTAATTGACTTGAGGACTTATATTTTCCTGCCATTTTTGAAGGAAAAAAAGGTTCTGTACACCTACATAATAACTGCCCTCTGAGCTAAAATCTCTTCAAATTCCAAATAATAATGTTAAATTCTCTTATTCAGACATAGCAATTGATCCAAAATTATTATCTAATTTCTCACAAAGCATTACATACTTTATATGATGTTAACAACAAGCAGTTCCTAGTGACTGACATTAGAAACTAGAAGCTTCATAGACCTTCTTATTCTTTATTCTTCTTTTGTTGTTTTTCGGTAATGTCTGACTCTTCATGGCCCCATTTGGGGTTTTCTCAGCAAAGATACTGGAGTGGTTTGCCACTTCCTTCTCCAGATCATTTTACAGATGAGGAAACTGGAGTAAATAGGGTTAAGTGACTTGCCCAGGGTCGCACAGCTAATAAGTGTCTAAGGCCATATTTGAATTCAGGAAGACCAGTTTTCCTGACTCCAGGCTCAGCACTCTATCCACTGTGCCATCTAGGTACTCCCCTTAGAACAACTAACATTCAAATATCTATCAAATAATATACTATTAAAGCATTGCATGAGATAGTTAAAGAATTGTCATATTTATTTTTACATCTGGAAAACTAAGATGGACTTAAGAGACTGACAAATTTCATAACCAAACCAATGGCAGGGTCTGCAAACATGTTTTGCGAATTTCTTACATTTAGTGTTTCACCAAATAAATCACATTTCTTGTGTGATTTGATAAAATAAAAAATAAGCATTCACTTAATTCTTCAAGTGAAAAATGAGATATCTTAGGATCTATACATTATGTTACACATATATGAGTATATGTGTGTATGTATATCAAGAAGACTTGAGTTCAAACCCTACTTCTGAAACATACTAGTGTGACCTTGGGCAAAATGCTTTATCTCTCAAAACCAGAGGCAATTCTCTGTGTCTTTAAATTTAATAAAAAGACACTGATCAGCATTGGTAGATTTTCTTTACTGGGAAGCCTCTAAATCAATGAAATGTTACATTCTCTCTTTCTGTCTCTCTGTCTCTGTCTCTTTGTCTCTGTCTCTGTCTCTCTCTGTCTGTCTCTCTCCCTCCCTCCTTTCTCTTCTCTCTCCCTCCCTCCCCTCTCTTCTCTCTCTTTTCTTTCTCTCTATATATACATTCATATGTACATTGATATTTCAAGGGCACATGGTCTCATGATATGCAAACTCCCTCCACTGATACAGATTATAATTCCTCCCTATCTTATTCAATTGTTCCTGTCAAGAAAGAAAGAAAGAAAGAAAGAAAGAAAGAAAGAAAGAAAGAAAG
>NW_020954569.1:42846313-42867640 GCF_900497805.2 Vombatus ursinus | reverse complement strand
AAGGAAGGAAGGAAGGAAGGAAGGAAGGAAGGAAGGAAGGAAGGAAGATCATTACCTAGCAGCAGACCCTCTGGTAATGAGTTTCTCCAAACTAAGTTGAGCTTTAGAAGACAGACACCACATTTGAAGCTTTTCAGTTGGTAGGACGTACTTGAGCTTATGCTTTGAGAACACAAGATCACTTTAATGGCACCAGGAGACCCTGGAGTAGGACTTTAGTGGGATTTTGGTAGGACTTTACATGTGTGTGTATATTTATATATGTGGATATACATATATTTATATATGTTCTACTAGTATATAAATACCCAAATATTTGCATAGTAGATTTTTACTTTTTTCATATATCATTTAGCTTTATCAGCATAGTTAGATTAATTCTAGAAAGTTCTCTGTGAAGGGATTTGATTTTTAATATTTGTATTTATCTTGTTCTTTTTTTTTATTCAAGCACTCTTTTTTTTTTTTCTGGAGAGAATTTTGAAGTAGTTTTCAAAGGCTCTTCTTGCTCAGCTGCGCCTCTATGGAGCAGGCAGGAGAGGGCCTGGTACTTTCAGATCTACAGACTTGGGAATCTACAGACAGGTCAGGTCTCAGGAGAGAAGTTTGTCATATGGAAATGTTTAACGGTCCAGCTTATATTCTGTAGAGTCTGCCTTTTATCTTCTCAGGGTTTGAACATGATCCTTTCAAAGCTCAATAACCCATAAAAATCCTCACTGTGACTACTGCGCTGCTCATTCCCTGATTCTTATAATCGCCGTCCATGAGGAATAAGTTACTCTGACTACATTGCTATTATAATTTGGGAAAGAAGTTTTCTTTTAACCTTACATTTCAAGTATAATGTCTTCCTATTACCATAAAAATGACACACTTTTCACCATCATTGGTCTACCAGAAAAAGCAATCAAGGCTGGGAATTTTTTCCCTGACATTTCTTGTTTATTTAAAAAATATGTTTATATTGAAGTCTTTTGTTTTTGCATCACCTACATTTCCCAGTGTATCCCTCCCCACACTTCCTATCAAAGACTCTCCCCTTTTAACTAAGAATTTTTCAAAAAGAAGAAAAATAGTTTAGTAAAATGAATCAACATATCAAAATTCTGACATTATTTATAGTGTTTGACATGTATAGAATCACACTTCTGTAAAGATGCAAGGGGAAGTGCCTTCTAGCATCTCTTATTTCGGACCAAACTTGGACTTCATAATTTTGCAGCATAACTTATTTCCTATAGTCTTGTCCACTTACATTGTTTATAATGTGATTACATTGTTATAGTCGTTCACGTATGATGTTTTCCTGGTTTTGCTTACTTTACTTCATACTTCATATAAGTCATCCCATGCTTCCCTGTATTCAACATATTCATTTTTTCTTACAGAAAAATAATATTCCATTACATTTATGAGCCACAACTTGTTTAGCCATTGCCCAATTTATAGACATCTACTCTATTGGAAAAAAATATACATACTCAACATCTGCTTGACTATGGAGTATCACAGAAGCATATTTTGATTATTAGATTATATTACCCATAATGACCATATTTAACTCCATTCCTTTATGATTATTAGTTTTTGTCTGTACCTAATTTCATGTTGATGACAAATTTTAGATATGAGATAATAACTTTATATGAAGTTCATGTTGAGAAACCACTTTGGTGGACACTTTTGACTTAATAATAAGGTTCAATAGAAAATAATATTGACCAATAGAAGTAAATGTGTATTTCAAATAATTAAGCCCCATTCATATAGCAGGTTAAATGGCCAGGCATCCTAACAATTGTACACTACTATAATTTCCCCAACTCACATTATATAATTGTCCCTTAAGCCACTAGGGACCATAATGTTACTTCTGATACCAACTGTGGGGTAAGTCACTTCACCTCTCTGGACTCCAGTGTTTTCATCTATAAAATAAGGAGATTGGATTAGGTGGACTCTGAGGTCCCTTCCTACTCCAGATTTGTAATATCATAACCCAAGTGGAGAGGACTGAAATGGTGCAGAGAAATTATTCCCACTTGCAGTAACATAGTAGTAGAGCTCCCTGCCTCCAAGTAGGCAACTTCCCAGGTTCAACAGATCATTCAGAAGTGGAGAAAGGATCTGTTCCAAGACATTTTCCTGAACTACTTAAAACAAACCAGGTCTTTCCTGAAAGCTCAGGATCCCAGAACTTCTACACAATTCCATGAGTTCCTTGGTGGGAAACCCAATGAGCCTAACTGAAAGTAGATAACTTCTGGTGATTAGTGTTCCTATAGGGTCACAAAGTACAGTCACAAATCACTGTTAACTCCTTTTGATTTCAACATTCAAGTCTGACATAGCTACCAATGGCTACTGTCCACAAGTTTGCCACAGCATTGTTTTTCTGATTCTGCTCCTTTTCTCCCTACCCTCACACATTTTACAGCAGATATTCTAAAAAATAAATAAGACATATACAGAAACAGTCATAATACACAATGATGTGTGACAAAAGATAAAGGAAATGTTCAAACAAATTGTTATAAGAGTTAGAAGAGGTTGAGATCACTTTGGGTTGTGGTGATCAAAGAAGGCTTCGTGGAACCAGGTAGCAATGTAGTTGAGCTATTGAAGATGTTTTTAATCACAACGCGTGGAGATGAGAAGAAGAGGATGTTGTTGCTGTTGTTGTTCAGTCTGTGTCTGACTCTTTGTGACCTCATTTGGAGTTTCCATGGCAAAGATACTGAAGTGGCTTGCCATTTCTTTCTCCAGATCATTTTACAGGTGAGGAAACTGAGGTAAAGAAGGTTAAATAATTTGCCCACGGTCTCACAGCTAATACTGAGACCAGATATGAACCCAGGAAGATGTCTTCCTGACTCCAGTATTTCATATATAGGGAATGGTGCATGACCCAAAAAGCTGAGATGGGAAAGCTCCAGACATATTTGGAAGTGGCATATTCTCTACTTTTGCTGGATCATAAGGTACATGTAGAAGAGGAGTAAGACTGAATAGGTAGTGGATATATAAAGCTTTTTTGGGTGAATGCATCCTAAAATATGTATTAAGTGGCTATTTTGTGCCTAGAAATACGCTAAGCACTGGGAATGCAAAGACAAAAGGAAAACATCCCCTGCCTTCAGGAAGCTTACGTTTAAATGAGAGACAATATGTGTACACATACATATGCATTTATACACACATACTATGTATATGTGTGCAGAGACATCATACACACACAAACAAATGGATATGATCTGTGATTTCATTGATATAAGAACTCTCACATGAAGAAGCTCCCTAAGCGGTCTTCACCTTCTCTGCAATGTATGATCTTAGAGGGACATTTAAAACCCTGAGAAGCTAAGTAGTTTATTTAGGGTCACACAGTTAGCATATGTTAGAAATGAAACTTGGACCCAGGTCTTTCTGGCTCTGAAGCCAGGTTTCCATCCACTACACCACACATACAAGATGAATAGGTCATGGGGGGAAGGGTAGGAACATAGAAAAATGACAATAAGATGCCTGGGGAAGACTTAATAAGCCATGAGAACACAGCCCCAGGGTAGGAGGTGACAGTCATGGGGAGAGATAGTTGATGCATCACGGTCAGTTTGGATTGTATTCTGCATTCAGTGGGGAACAAGAAGTTTCCAGTGCTGATAATAAGAATACAGTGCAAAAGATTCTTGCTGATGACCCCGCTTTGTGAGTAAAGATTAAGCATGATTTGTAGATGCTATTGATGAGCCTTTGTCAGGAAGTTAGGTGTGACATCTCTAAACACAGTGAGATCTTACAACATAGAATGCTGAACACTGAGACTATTCCAGTGGTAACCCATGGGAAGCTTTTGTCAGAGTCCTAAACTATGTTTGATGTCCTTGAGTGCCAATAATACAACTTTATTGGTATTGAACAAACATAATTACTCTGTCAAATCCAAAGAAAAATTGCATGTGCCATGTGAGAGATTGCATTTCTCTTTGTCTTTTTTGAGTATCCTGAGGCTATGGTCTTCAAAAGCCCTTGGCTTGTGGAGTGAACTATGGCTTCCAGCAGGTCTGTTCTCTTGAGCTGTCCCCTTGATCTACTTCCCCTGTGTGGTTGCCTCAGACTCTATTGAAGCAATAGCTTTTCCTTGGGAAGCTGCTGAAAGGGAAGAAAGTCTGGTGAATACTTTGTAAAGATAATATAATAATCAAATTCTCATGGACATTTGTAATAGGTTGTAGGCAATGTTTTTTGGCATATTTTTTCAAAATAGCCCTTCAGAAAGAAATGGTTTCTTTATTTCTGTTGACTATATTTATTATTTACAAGTTGTTGACATGTTAAGTAATCCATGGTCATTTGTGCAGCAGAAGGCAACCAAGAAATTTGCCCCATCTGCTTGAACCCAAAGAAAGTTTTTGGAAAGGTTGAGATATGCTCCAGATTCTCTATTTACGGATATGGAGACATGTAATGGGGTCACCTAACAAATATTATTGATTTGAATCAGTTTCATTTCAATGACTTTAGAAGAGCATGGTATAGTTGAAAGAGCATAGGATTTGGAGTCAGATAATCTAGATTCAAATTCTGCCTCTGTCATTTACTAGCTGTATGACCACAGACAAATCATTTAACCACCTTGAGCCTCAGTCTTCTCATCTGGAAAATGAGGAAAGAAAGGAAGGAAAGTATTTATTAAAGTAAGGTGAAGGTAGGGGGTAGAGTGAAGATACCTGGCCCAGGGTCATGGTTTTGAAGTCCAGAAAGTCAAGAGCAGAACCAGGATGGGAATGAAGGTTGGGCATCTTAAAGCCCTCCACAAAATGGACCCCAGGAGAAATTCATCACTGGGAGGAAGGCACAAGCCAAGAATGGCTGGGATTCTGGGATGAGTAGGACACAGTGGTGGTTGGATGTTCCAGGGCATCCAAACTCTGAGGAAAGTTTTAGGATGAAACAGTGGCTAAGGCATAATTTCAAAGTCAAGAAAATCAGAATCAGAGCCAGGAGGGAGATGAAAGAGATTGGACTAGATGGTTTTCCAATTCTAAGCCCATGAGTCTAAGAACAAATATTCATCTAAAGTTTAGTAATCTTTTGATGCCATTTTTATCTGAGAATCCAAGGCCAGTCATAAAATCCACTTGAACTAATAGAAAATTAGTATGAAGTTAGTTGTGAGATTAAATTCAAATAATTTAAAGGTTAGAGTTGTATGTGTCCCAGTTCTGTAGCTCTAAGCCATGCCAAAATCACACTGAAGAAGCTCAGAAGAGTAAATCCTAGCAGTAATTTGTTGGAAACTCATCCATGATTTACTCTTACCCCAACTTGAAATTGTAAGAAAGTAAACAATAGATAAAAAATAATAGCATGTTTTACTACAGAAAAAAAAACAACATTCCTCATTCCTTCCCACTCCTTTCCACCACTACCTCCTGCCTTAACTATCCCATTACATTGGAGTTTAGCTAATATAGTTTGCCAACAATAAAACTATCCAGTATTAGATGGTAGGATACTCCTCTGGCCCATTGGATCTTGAAATTGATCTAATCTGGAGCCTTTGGGTCTCCAAGGGATTCTGGTGAGAATTAATTGCTCTCAACTCTGAAAGCACTGGCATAGTCAGATAGTTCTTATAACCATGATATCCACTCATATCTCTAAAGTGACCTTTAGTTCTCCTAAGGCTAGAAAATAACCCAAGGATTTAGAAATGCTAAGATTTCCTTAAACAAATTAGCAAGTAAACAAATGAAAACAAAAAACTGTCTTGTAGGTGATAGGATCCCTGTTGTTAGCTAATTTATACCGAGTCCCATAATGAGATGATTTTATATAACTACCCAATGATTTGTCCACATTGATTCACTTTAATGTGACATTCCTAGATTTACCAGGGAACTAGCCTTGTACTTCTTAGAGCACTAATAATGGTCTCTTTGTATTAGCAGTATCTCTCTGAACTGCTGAAACCTTCCAGTGAAGGCTATTTTTCTACTTTTTCCTATCTTCCTCTTTTTTCTCATTTTTTCCTCTCATTCCTACCTACCCCTCAACAAAATTATGAAAGCTAAAAATAAAATGTTTTTGAGGTCTATGAGCAAAAATGTTTGAAATGTATATAGCTATATGATGCTGACATAATGCTTGATATTTCAATAGCTTTTGATAATACAACAGTTCCCTAGGAAGGTCAAATATGGCATAGACTCATAGACATTACAGGGCCTGTCAAGTAGATTTTACAGTATGAAATAGATATAGTTATAACACAGCTTTATGCAATTCAGGCTTATTACCCCAGATGGAGTTCAAATGTTTTCTCGGTGTGTTTCCAAGGGTTCATTTCTCCATCACTGCAGAAGTGGAAAATCCTTCCAGTCACTGGGAGACTAGAAAAACCACAGAAAATCTTTGGTTCTAAATGTGAGTAGAATCATTATTTTTGCAATTGTTTCTACCAAAATCCTTTTTGGGTCATTTCGGGGGGAGGAGATTTTCAACCTATCAGATCTAGAATACACAATCTCTTAAAATCACTTCCTTGGTTCTGGTATTTCTAGAGCCCCAGGGAGCTATTGACAGTTGCGTAAAAATCCTAGGTAATATCATTAGAGAGTATTAAACTAATCTACATTTTTTGGAAATGCAAAGATCAGCATCAATTTCATTTCTTTGGTGGAAACCCATCGGTGTTTACCTGTTTTATGATTAAATAGCATAATGGGTATGGGGCAGGGGAGCAGCTGGTATAGTACAAGGAACATGCAGTTAGAAGTCTGCAGGTTTGAGTTTTAATCTTAATTCTGACGCTAACTAGTTGTGCAACCTTGGGAAAGTCACTACACCTTTCTGGTCATATGACTATATTCCAATTTTATGAAAATACAATTTTAAGCAACTAATTGTAGGCAATATTGTGATTGAAAGCTACACGTATTACAATTCCTCCCTAATGAAGTTTATAATGTGAGATATAAAAGAGAATCATAGGTAACAAATATCTAAAGACAGAGTAGAACAAAAGAGTTTAAAATCATACATGAATGAACACAAATATTTATATCTCATATCAATGTAAACACAACTTTTCAGGGTGGGAGGCAAGAGTAAGAAAATAAGTATGAACCTAAATTCAAAATGAAAAAGGGGCCATTTAAAGAAGCAGGGATCCATGAATTCACGACAGGTAAACTCTTAAAAAAAAATCACTTTATTCAGAGCTGTATCCTGGACAGGACAACAGGGGCTTTGCTACAGGCTGGGAAATTGTGGAGGATGACAAAATGGCTTCCAGAGGCAATATGTGAGTAAATAGTAGCTACGGGTAGAACATATAAGGGTGTCATGGGGAAAGTCTCTAGACTGTCTCTGTACTTATTCCCAGCTCCTCTCTCCAGTGGTCAATGAGATTTATCATCATCCCTCTATCCTTCTGTAGGAGCCAGGCTTCTTTATCTCATACAGGTTGCTGGGGTTCTAACACATTGAGTTTCTACTTCCTAATCTCAGGTCAGGAGGAACTATAAGGGGGTAGGCATTCAGGTAGGAATGGGCAGGTGGCCTTCCATTTTAAAACTTCTATCCATCATTTGATAAGCCTCAGTCATCAGTCACCCTGGTCAGCACTTTCACCCTGAATTAGTTAGGATGATTTTCCTGGGGATGGGGTGGGCCGGGGAAAAGACCAAAGAATCCTTTAACAGGAGCAGGCCAAGCCTGATAGGGTAGGAACGTGCATTCTAGTTGGTTCCCATCACCATAAGGCCGCATTACTTTCTATCTCTTGAGGCCCTTTCCCTCAAGATCTCCAAGGCTTCCTGAAGTTCAAGGGTATATGAACACCTGCAATCGTGTATGAGTTGTTCAGTCCCTTCTAACAACCTCTCTTCTTTCTTCCCTCCTCCACCCCTCCCCCACACACAGAGTGGAATTGAGATCCCTATAGGTTGATATGGATGGAAGTGTTCTGAAAGTCCTCTTGTTTTAATCCAGGTCTCAACCACCAGCTCAGAGGAGAAAAATGTAAGTTCCTTGGTGGCAGGGACCATTTCACTTTTATATAGTATCCTTAGCATTTAGCATATTGCCTGGTGAATAGTAAGCACTTAAACTTGCATGATGATTGGGTGCAGAAGGACAGAAATGGCCTGGGAATTCCTAATGATGGAACTAACTACCTCTATCAAAGCAGACCATTTATTCTACGAATTATAGACTTAGAGAGTTAGTTGCCTGGGACACTGAGAGAATAAGTGATTTGACCTCATAGCCAACGTTCCAGAAGCAGGATTTATACACAGATAGCCCTGACTATGAGTTTGAGTCATTTGTATCATGCTGCTGGATCATAAAGATTACTTTTTAAGATATGTTGAGTATGTTGGGGATAAAGTGATGGATTGTGTTGAGGTAGAGAATCCTTACAGGTATAAAATCATGAATATTTGGAGTAAGTATCATGGCTATATTAGGAGGTAAATGGGTTTCTGGAATTAATTCTTGTAACTTACTTGGGGGATATAATTGTGATAATGACAATGATTAGCATAATGGTGATAAGGAGGATGATAATGATATAATTATAAAATAACACCTTTGCACAGCCTTTTGTTTGTTTGTTTTTTGATAATGTTTTCCAATTCATTAACTTATTGGTCCTCAGAATCACCTAGAATCATAGGTGTTAGAATTAGAAGGAATCTTAAAGATATTTGAAGAAGGAAGAAACCTCAGAGGCTATTTAGCCTTCCCCTTCATCTTATAAATGAGGAACCTGAGAGCCAATAAGGTTTGGGATTTACTTCAGCTCACACTGGTAGGAAATAGCAGAGCCAGGACTCCAACTCAGGTGGTGGGAGCCCCATATTAACACTTATTTTCACTGCAAACCTCTGCCCTTTTAAGGTCTTGTGACCCTAAATTGAACTTTCTTTTCAGTGGGGTGTGGTTCTTATTCCCCATTCTAGCAATGGAGAAATCCAGGCACAGAGAGGTAATAAATAAGTGCATTGCTACAAGTCACACCTAGATTACCTATGGAAGAGAGATTCAAATTCTGTTCTCAAGATTCCCAGAGAAGGGTCTGTTTCGGTTAACACTGTGAGTGTGTCTGCTAGCACTATTCGGAACACTGTGCTCCTCTTATACCATGTGAGCTCCTCAAAGACAGGGACTGTCTTTTACTTTTCCTGGAGCTTAGCACAGTGCCTGACACATAGTACATGTTTAATAAATGTTTAATAATTGACTGACTGCCAGACTTCATTGCCTCTGCTAAACAAGTTATAATGCACAACTACATTGGGACTGACAACATTAAAAGAATATTTGTGTTTTGCGTGCTAAAATTTTATTTAAAAAGAAAACATTTACCAAAAACAAACAAAAGAAAAGTCAGAATAGTGTTCACCTGCCTGAATGTCTTTCTTGATTTTGTTATCAAACCACCTCAACCCTTCTAGATTATTTTCCAAAGTTAAAGACATTTAAATGACTAAGCATACAGTTCTGTTGTAGTTCACAGGAATTTTAAATATAACAAAGAATTGCAGTTCATACTTTTAAAATTTATTATACATTTAGCTAAACAAATGGCTTTTGTTGTTTTACTGCTGTGGATGAAAAATGGCTCATTTTCTACTTCCTATTGCTTAAATCTCTGGTTCAAGGTATTTGGCAGAGGTCCTAAAAGTCTATCATGTATGATTGTAAGAAAGACAGATAAGATTTGGACTGGCAGTTGCTAATATAGAATGGACATTTCTGGGGTGAAGTTAAATATTTCTGAAATTTTCCAAGAGGTGTTTGAATAATTGATATTCCATGAAGTAACATGCACATGGGATTATAAAAGTCTTGTGTAATTATAAAAAATTCATTTTTATCCAACTTCCAATATATAACTACACCATTGATTTTGACCTACTAGACATACTATTTGGTCAACTGCCAGAAAGCAAGTTGAATAGATACTAATTATTAGTAGAATTTATTTTAAAAAAATTATGAATAATTTTGCTTTTATATTACAAATATTTGGGACTTTTGTAACCATTTAAAACAATTAAGCAAAGCTAATAATACAGCGACCTCATCTCAAAGTGAATATAATATTCAACAGCTGTAGGATCCCTACTTCTCCATTTTTAAAAACTCTTTTAAAATTTTCATGAATCTATTTTTTTCTCCCTCCTACCATCTACACCATTGGAGAAAAAAAGACGAGAAAAGCAAATTCTTTGTGACAAATATGTATAGTCAAGCAAAATAAATTCCTTCACTACTACCACACACAAAAAAAGCTTTTATAAATATTTTTCTATATATAAGACCTTTCCCTGTTTCTTTTATTTCTTTTGGACATAGGCCTGGGTGTGTTACGACTGGATCAAATTACAGTTTAGTAATTTTTTGTGTGTGTACATAATTTCAAACTGTTTTCTAGAATGATTGTATCCATTCACAGGTCTATCAATGACATACTCATTAATGTGTTTTCCAACATTTTTCATTTTCCTTTTTTTGTCATCTTTGTAATCAAATAAGTGTGATTTGGGATTTCAGAAGTGGTTTAATTTTTATTTCTCTAATTTATAAGTAATTTGGAATACTTTTTCATATGCAATAGGTAGTCTAGATTTTTGCTTGTTATAAAACCATTTGTTAATTGGGGAATGGCCCTTGTTATTACAAATTTGAATCAGTTTCTTATACAGCTTGAAAATGAGACCTTTATCAGGGGAACTTGCTGCAAAGATTTTTCTAATAAGTTGTTTCCTTTTTAATCTTAGCTTTATTGGATTTGTTTATGCAAAAAAATCATCTAATCAAAATCATCCATTTTATCTTCAGTGATCTTCTTCATCCCTTGTTTGTTCATGAACAATTTCCTTATATATAGATCTGAAAGGAATTTTTTTTCATGTTTCTCTAATTTGTTTATGATGTGACCTTTTATACCTAGGCCACATATCCATTTAGAGCTTATCTTTCTATAAAGTATGAGGTATTGGCCTAAATCTAATTTCTTCTATACTGTTCTCCAATTTCCCCAACACTTTGGTCAAATACTGAGTTTTATCTCAGTAGCTGAGATCCTTTGTTTATCAAATATTAGAGTACTTGAATTCTGTATGTTGTGTGTCTTATCTGCTGAAGGACAAGATAATGGAGTAGAATATCCTACTCATCCGCTTAGAAATTGGTAATATGATCCTTAACTTGATTTGATCTCCAGAGCATGGGATATGTAGAACTCTACTCCAGAAGTCTCAGGAACAAAAATGAGTAAACAAAGAGAACTTTTAGTATTCCAGGGAAGACCAAGACACAAGCCTACATAAAATTTCCAAACTTGGTGGAAGCACATAGACTTTAAAATTTTTTTTACAATTTTTCAACTATAAATTTTCTCCTACCCCATCGAGAAGGCAAGAAAAACAAAGCTCATTTCAAATATGTATAGCAAGGCAAGACAAATCTCCACATTAGAAGTATTTTTTTTAAAAAGGCAAGAAAAAGAAAGAGAAAAATATATGCCTCTGTCTGTACTCTGAATCCATTCATTCTCTATCTGGAAGTGGATAGTATGTTTCATTCATAAGTTCTTTGGAATTGTGGTAGGTCATTGTATTGATCAGAATTACTAAGTCTTTCATACTTGATTATCTTAAAGAATTGCTGTTATTATGTAGATTGTTCTCCTGAGTAAGCTCATTTCACTTTGTATCAGTTCATATAAGCCTTTCTAGGATTTTCTGAAACCATCCCCTTCTTCCTTATAGTATAATAGTATTCCATTACATTCATAAGTTATAACTTGTTGAGCCATTCCTCAATTGCTAAGTACCTCCTCAGTTTCCAATTCTTTATGATGAGTCACTCATTTTCACATTTTCCACCTTTTTCCCCCATTGGGGAAAAAAGCATAGCATACAAAACAGAATACTGAATAATCTCTAATTATTATACTATATGGCACTACCCTATACACTTAAAATGAAGAGGTTTTTTTGTTTTGTTTTGTTTTGTAGTTTTGAGGCAGCATGGTATAGTGGATAAATAGGAGACTTTAAAATCAGTAGGTCCTTTGCTCAAGCCTTGCCTTGGGAACATATTAGCTGTGTTACCTACGGCAGGTTGCTAAACCTTTCAGTGCAACACCCAATTCTTTATGACTATAAATTACAGAAAGTGGATCATATTTCCACACTGGGATTTCCCTACATGAAGAAATCACAGGCCCAAGGGAATTTCTGTATTGGAAGTTCAATACGTCTTTGAAATCATAGGTATGTAACAATTTTTTAAATTAATAAATAAAAATTAAAATTTAGAAATTACAATTACATTCTTTTATCTCTAGAACCAGATTCTAGGTGCAAAAGTAGAAATAAGTACATCCTAGGTCTTAAAGTGGGAGATTTGTGAGGAATTGAACTCAAGGGATAAGGATCATGTTACTCAAGCAATTTTTCAATTCATTTGTTCCTATTTGAATACAAATAGTTGACTGATCTCTGCTTTTGAAGGGCATGCTCATTTTCTGCGGGACTGGGGAGGGAATTATTTTGTGGGCACACTAACATCACAGTAAAATCTAGTTCGTGGCACCTCCACCGACACAAAATTCCTAATGCTTGAGGTTTCACATCCTTCAAAACATGGAAAATTTATTATCATAACATGTTGACATTGTGGAATGGATCCTATTTCCAAGGTAAAGTAGTCATTAGGCATCTCTTAATGCTTCCATTTGGGGAGGATTTCTATGAGAGAACAAGGAACAAATAGAGGTAATTGTAAGAGAAACTAATTTAGAGCACCATTTAATGATGCTTTTAAAATGAGGCCTGCCCAGGTTCAAGATGAGGACACTCAAATTATCATGAAAAAACCCACTCAATTTAATTAACGTGCAAACCATTGGTACCTGTGTTTTCAGTGAGCTGCTAAATGAAACTTGTTCACAAAGATTTTGAACAAGGTTCTTTTTTTTTAATAAAATATTTTTTGATTTTATAGCATTTGATAAAGTCAGGGTACTTTTTGATGTGTTTTCTTTCAAAGTGAACTAATGCACTTTTGGCAACTTTGATATTTCATTTGAAGGGAATATAATAAAGTGTTTTCTTTGTATTGATTGAAGAAATATAGTGCTTATTTTTTGCTTGGTTTTCTAGTAGTTATTCAATAGGTTAAAGGGCAACACCATCTGTTTCCTAACAGGACATTTTGTGTAAGATTTGCAAGTCCTACAGGTACCTTTAAGCATGGATAAATATGCACTCATAGTTTCAGTTGGATAGTTTTTCACCACCAAAGGATGATTATGTTGTGTGCCTTGAGACATTGGCTATAATATATTTCCTGTCCCTTTATTGCATTTTGGAATCATAAACAATGACTGTTTGGCTCAAAGCCATTTATTCAGCCCAAAAAGACATTATTTGCACAACAAAAATCAATAAAAATGTTACTAGGTCTGGCTGGATACTTTGCTTAACTGTGATATTTGTCTGTCACTGATGGCATGCCATCTCTCGTAGGAGACTGAGGCCAAAACAGAGCTATTGATCCAGTCATCAGTGATGGATACTGGCATTTGGAAAGGGCTGCTGCAGAGAATCTCGATTAAAAAAAATATTTCTATGTTTTGCCTGCAGCAGAGTCAAGATAACCTGAATGAGGAGATTTTCTCTGTTATATTGGGTTTCTCCCTCTTGTGGTTGTTAAGTGCTCTGGACCAAAGTTCATTATTGAAAGAATTAAGTCAATCTATGTTTAGCCAAAGGCTTTGACATCATATCAAACTCTGCTGATTTAGACACGATCTAGTTGTCCTTTTCATCACCTTAAAAGTGTAGGGGAAGCATTTTATATATACCAATGATAGAAATGATATGCTGTGGTGTCCCTACCTCCTTTTTTTCCCTTTTTTCTTTTTTTTTTGTTTGATTTGTTTCTCCTTTACTCACATTTCTTATGTCTAAGAAATTCAAGGCACACTGATTCATTCATACAGCTAAGTAGCTTTATAAAGTATAGCAGTAGCCTTTCAGTTAGGACTCAATGTTTTAACTAAAATAGTGCTAAGAAAATTTATATGTATGTGTATATATAATGATATTGATTATGTCAGTTTGTCTCTGGCTGTCCTTAATACATGTATGCATACACATACACACAAATCTTGCACAAGGCATAAATTTGATATACAGTGTGATTCTTATGGACAGTATAGATCATGGAATATCTTGCATGCACACACACACAGTATTTATGGGAGTGGCACAATGGCATGACAGCATACTTTGCTGGGGCTCTGTATATAAATGTCAACTCTATGTCTGAACTGTGGCCTGTTTATAGCAAAAATGAGCAACAGTGGCATCTGTGCCATATGTGGGCTGAGTTTGTAGTGGCAGCTGTTCACCAGATACTCAGCTGATGTGACCAAAGTAGTTCACTTGATCATTTAAGCTAGTGGAAAGGATTTCTATTTCCTTGAATTATGTGTTCAATCATAAGGGTGAAAGGCCAGTGAGGAGGAGTCTCTAGAGTCACGCTTTCTTCATTTGATTTTATTTTTTGTTTGTTTTTAAATGCAAGAGGTTGATCCACAAAGTTCATGGGTGATTTTCTATTTGCTTGGAATGCTTTCTTTTTGGGACTGAGAATGCAAAGAGATCACTATTAGCTATCTCCTGCATGACGGGATTGTATGCTGGTCAGGTGAGTTGTATGCCTATAGATAATTGAGATCAAATTGGCCCGTGTGTGAGAACCCTTCCCAGTTATGGGTGTCAGTTGGCGATTGTGCAGCTGAGAGTATAAAATCATTACTGCTTCTATCTAGTAGATAAAAATATACCACTGATGATGAGCTATGTTTTTGCATGATATAAGGCTTTTTAAAGCAGTACATTATGTTTAAGTTTGTAACTAGGTCATAAGACAGTGCTAGATTCAGAAGTGTATTCTAAATACATTAAGGAACTAAGGGTTTCTTTACAATTGTTCTTTCAATTTTTACTTTCAGATATAAAGAAAATAGAAATAGTTTTGTTTTGTTTTGTTTTTTCTGTTTTCTTCCCCAGAGGAGAATGTCACTTCATTTATTATACCACTACATTTGAATGAGCTGCTCAAGAGCCTGGGATAATTTTGTTGATTGTACAAAAGCTAATCCTGATAGTCCTTTTAAAGTTAGGATGTCTTGTGATTTCAGAAGGATTATTTTCACATCTCCAAGCAAGGAACAGCCAAGAAAGTTGGGATATAGGCTGTGGCAGATGTCTTTCACTTTTCTGTGAAATCCTCCACTTAAAAGTGGTGCTACCTTCCTCCCCCTTTTTTTGCACAAGCCTTCTAATTCTCAAACAGATGCCCTTTAAATATTGTGAGACAAATGGGAGCTTGTGGCATGTTTCCCATACTGCAGTTGTTGCTCATGTAACAACTCATTTCCAGTTAATAGAAGAATAAATAGAACGGAGCCCTCTGTAAATGACAATGAACAAATTAGGTTTGCCTGGAATAGATTTCAGCCTGATCCTTGCCTGGTCTCCTAAAATTTTAATGTTTATTAAAAATGTCTATTTTGTAAGTTGAAAAATAGATCGACTGGTTTAGGTCCGTGTGCCTTGAGTGCCCTGTTCATTTTAGAGAAACAGATGCTCTGTTTTGAAGTTTATTCAAATTTTGGTTTAGTCCATCTCTTGTACCAACAGTAGCTGGTCTTAATTAATGGTTTGGATGTCTGAGCTTCATTTGCACCTGTGATGAAAAATATAACAAAGTTGTAATTAGAGTACAGATGAGTTGATTACATATCATCCACAATGGCATACATATTTCACAAGTGACTAAGGGTAGTTTGTATCCTTCACCTGAAAAAAAAATGGCTAAAAGCAAATTAATTTTGTGGATGTGCATTCAGTTTTGGGTTAGTACAAAATTCAAGTAAAGCAATTAAAGTCAAATTGGCCTTTAGACAACTAATTTGGCAGTGTGTGAGGTGAATTGTATTTATTTAAATGAAAATTTATTGGCTCCAGATTATTTTTCAAATAGCAGGCACATCCTAAATGCTTGTTGAATAGAAAACTGAACTGAATTTGCAAGGAGGGAATATATATATGAATTCTACTTTTTAAACTTATTTACATGCAGATATATAGATATAGATATATGTATGTGTGTGTATAGAGAAAGATATATGAATGTATACATACATACACGCATATACACACAATATATGAACACCTAAATCTTCATTGAAAACAATGTCCTCTCACTACTTTATGAAAAATAGAATAATATAAGCTAAGCGACTTTTTAAAAAATAATATCAAAATTACCATAGGGAAAGCGTACAGAAATTCATTTAGCACTTCGTTAATTGGCAAACTCAGGACCTTAAAGAAATGCTACATGCTGATGATGCTCAAGGAATCTAAATAGAGATTGTAGCACATGGTAAAGATTTAGTAAATACTTTTCTACTCCAAAATCAATTCTATCGATTGTCATTAAAGCAGCAAGCTAAAAACAATGAAGTGGTTTCTAATTTTCAGGCTCCTGGTGGAGTCTCTTCTATCTCTTCCTCTTTCAAGTTAAGAGCATCATTAAATGGTAAGAGCAAACAGCATATTGAGAGGCCAAGTGTTTTATTAATTCATCATCAAAATTATCTCAGTGCATTAATATTAATAGCTTCAAATTGGATTTCATTTAGGAGGTGAAATAAATATTCAGATAGTAAAAGACTACATAGCCAAAGACTCTTTGGAAATGGTACTACTATGGAGCAGGACTTTAGGGTAATAAGTCATGCTGACTTCTGTGAGCACAGGGGCCCCTCATTGGTAGACTTTTACATTGATATCAACCTAACTTCTAAAATGATGGCTGCCTTCCTTCTTTGCTCCAGTGACGTAATAGAAATAGAGAAATGTAAGTACTACTTCATTATCTCCTAAACTCAATCTAGTCTTACAGTATGGAGCCAGTTGAGGCAAATTATCTCTCATGCATTTCATTTCATTCATTCATTTATTCTTCCAGCATTTATTAAATGACTGTGGCAAAGTGGAGGGTGTCTAGGTGGCTCAGTGGATAGACAAGATAGACTCAGGAAGACCTGAGTTCAATTCCAGCCTCAGTCACTTATCAGCTTTGTGACCCTAGGAAAGCCAATTAATTTCTATTCTCAGTTTCCTTATCTTTAAAATGAGGATAATAATAACACCTACTTTCCAAGGTTGTTGTGAGGATCAAATGAAATAATAATTACTGGAACATAGTAAGCTCTATATAAATGTTAATGATCATCATCATTATTATTAAACATACAAATGAAATAATACTGGTCATGAAGAAGCTTATATCCTAAGGGGGAGAGTACACAAGAGGGGTGAGGATGACATGATATATACACACTTATACCCATTTATATGTATGTGTGTACAAGTATACATACATATATACATACATATTTGTGTGTGTATATCCAAAATGAACATAAAATATTTTCAAGAGTAAAGAGTAAAGCCCCTCACTAGCAGTGAGGGCATGGAGGTAGGAGGAGATCAGGAACTGTCTCAATTATAGGGAGCATGGCATAGTAAATAAGGAATTGGCTTCACAACTGAGAAGACTAGAGGTAAGCCTTCCACCTGGCATACACTGGCTATGACTTTGGGCAAGGCTTTCATTCACTCAGTACTTCAGGCATCTCTCTAAGACTCTAGCTTGCAAAGAAGGTGCTGACTTGATTTGGTAGAGGGAATTTTCTCACCTGAAAGTTCCTTATACCAATGAAATAATAGGGCTAGGCCTTGTCCCTACCCATGTTTATTATTTAGCAACTTTTAAAAAGAATTTTCTGCATGTTTGGTTATGTGTCCTCTTTCAAATGATCATTTGCCATTCAAGTTTTTAGTTTAAAAGAAATATTGGGAAAGGCAACATATGAGTGAAAGGAGTATAGCACCTGTGGCCTCAAGGTCATGTGTGGCCCTCTAGGTCCTCGTGAGGCCCTTTGACTGAATCCAAACTTCACAGAACAAGATTTGTTTGGATTGAAGTTTAGATTCAGTCAAAGGGCCTCACGAGGACCTAGAGGGCCACGTGTGGCCTCGAGGCCGCAGGTTCCCCAGCCCTGCACCAGATCAATCCCTTGCCTCTTCAAAGGAGGAAACTTCTTATGACTATTCAATTCACTTTAATTCAACAAGCATTTTAAAAGTGATTACTATGTGCCAGGTACTGTGTGAGGCCTGGAGATATAAAGAAAAAAAGAACCGTAATAGTCTCTGGTCTCAAGCAACTTACATTCCACTATACAACATAATTCTCTATATTTCCTGATACTTGGAAATGGAAAATACACTACGTGTCCGTTTATAACTATTAAGGATAATTATCCGTAGGCACAAAAGCTCCAGGTTAGTGAACATATCTTTCTCATGAGGAAAAGGGAAGTCAAGAAAATGGTCCTGTTGAGATCTGAGAAGGCGGTGTTGAGAAGGGTGAGACACAAACATTCTGACTCTTCTCAGAACAGTCTGGGGTGAACTTGGAAATCACAGTTCTTCTCAGAGGTTTGTCTGCCAAGCTAGGATTGTTATATTAAATTAAGCCTAACTGTGAAAGTTTTTAAAAGTTTGCTTTGCAATCAGTGCATAATAAGTAATATTAATAGCAGTCCTGACAAAAGATGTGAAAAAAAATATTTGGAGTGAAAACGAACAAATGTCACCTATGAGATATTGTAGTACCCACCCCTTATTTCAGCTTTATTTTTTTTTAAATCAATAGAAGAAGAATTATTTCAGGGATATATGATTTTATCAGTGTAGTACTGATAGCAACACACCAATAACTTAGTAGATAAGTCTAATAGAAGTGCTTGAATTTCAGAGAGATTGAGTAAATTGCTTATGGTCACACAGCTAGTATCAGAGGTGAGGTCTGAACCCAGGCCTTTCTCAATCCAGATCCTGCATTCTATCCACTACTCCACAATGGCTTTCTTTTAGGTAGAATTGTCCCCTTTGTGAAATCAGAGAAGGACTCCATCTCTGTGGTGGAACTCAGGGGCTATGAGAAACACTGATGACCTATCCCAATCATCTTACCCTCTGGACAAGACTTAAATCTCTCTCATTAAAGTCACCTTCTTTGTCATAGAACATTTTTAAATACCCTTGTTAATATGTTTTAAAAAATGAGGCATAAAAATAAGGTGCAAATATTACAAGGTGCTTTAATCTAATGAAGGAAGAGAGTAGCCCAGGGCCGATGTCATTGTTTGGGGGTAGTAGTCAAGATGAAGAGCCCTGGGTACTTGGGTGGTAGGAAGCTCAGGCTCCCAGTGAGGGGTTGATGAAAGGGGTAAAAAGCATTTCCAAAAGGTGAGGCTGATGCATAGATAATGTAGATTTTAATGGCTTCACAATTTTGCCTACAATTTGTCCTATTCAGCTTTATAACCGAAATAACTTTAATGAGCATCAACTCAATTCTCTCTACTTCTTTTCCTTGCAGATTTGGTCCTTGTTGACATAATGTGGAATCTCTGAATAAAAATTTGATCGATTTTATGTAACTTTAAAATGTAAGTCCGTTATGCAAGATGGAAAACATTAGAAATCTGAAAGTTAATATGTTTGCAAATTATTCCACTAAATGCAACAGACACAAACTATGTACAGATCATAGATCATGGAATCATGGTGCTAAAGAGGACTTTGGAGATCTTTAATTCAAACCTTTTTCCCCCCTTTTTATTAAAGGAAGAAACTGAGACCCAGAGAGATTAAGTGAGTTCCTCAAAACCACAAATCCCCAACACAATCATAAATTAACTGTGTAACTCCACTTCTTGGACCCTGTTTCTACATATGTAAATTAAAGGAGTTGAACAGAAAGAAATCAAGTTCTATTCACTTCTATGATTCTATGACTTATTTCTAAGTAATATCCATAAAGTAGAGAACTTCACATTGGTAAACTAAAGCGACAGATTTGAACAGAGGCCTTATTTTATACAGTAAAGATGGCTGCCCCATCAAGTGCAGATGAGATGATGGGCTTTGTAGAATACTTTCAGAATAAATGAAACCAGGACTTTGGGAATTAGTGAAGTACCAAAAGGATCCTTTGCATTTCCTAAAATGGGAGTGTCTTAGGATTGTAGTATAGGATTATAATTAGAAAGAGATTCTACGAGACATTTAGTTCACCTTTTCATTTTATAAATGCCACTCAGAGAAATGAAAATGGCATGGCCAAAATCACATGATTGTTATCTTTCAAAGTCAGGTTTTGAATCCAAGTCTTCAGGATACAGAATTCATATATTTCCATTACATCCTTCCTCTAACATGCTAGCTTCAAAATGGACCTGTGGTCTAAAGGAATCTCTGTTAATAAATAACTTCATGGGAGCACACTCATAAAATGACCCAATTTCCCCCTCCTCCATCATAGTTCATCCAGGACCAGTGGAGTTCCTGGAGCACCCCAGCTGTTGTGAGAATTTTTTTCCTTCCCTATTCCATATCCCTTGCCAATCTTTTTCACAATATTCTCTTTTTATTTTCCTCTCCCAGGTAGACATTGACCCTTCCCCCTTTCTCATCCCTGCCTGTACCAGAAGAATTCAGAATCACCTCTCCACCCTGAAGTTTAGGCCCACTCTCCCCTCCACTCTAGTGGAGTAGATAACCCCATGCATCTAAGGTATTCCAAGTCTTGTCATCTGCCTTGCAATTGCATCTGTAGAACCTCTAGGGTTTTCCATCCACCTTTCACTTGAACTCTCCTACATACGTTGTCTTTTTCAATTAGGATGTGATCTACTTGAGAACAGGGATCATCTTCTTTTTGTATCTTTACACTTAGCACATAGTAAACATTGAATAAATTTATTTTTTTCTTTCCTTAAATCATTAATTTATGAAATAGCTCAGCAATATACCACTGGTATTTTAAAATAATAATAATAATATTACTGGGTATATTAACCAGCAATCAAGAAGCCTCCTATTTTCAGTTTCTAAGTTGGCCTCTTGATACATGACCTCAAAAAAGGTTTTTTAACTTACATGTTTTCCTTTTTTTCCTTTTGTAATATTAGAATGAGTAGCCTCATCTACTCACTTCAAATTAATTTGAATAGGGATAAGGTTTGGTTTTTTTAATGGTCATTCATCAAGGGGAAAAAAAACAGCTTCCTATGTTATAAATAGCTTCTATTTTTTAATGTTTACTTCAGATTGTCAGTTGATATTAATATGAGATAAATATATA